>NC_045632.1:31829588-32014588 GCF_009829155.1 Mustela erminea | reverse complement strand
TCTGTTCCTCTTGGACTTTGTTTGCTGTTAGCATACTAACCAGCCAGGAGGCTAGCTGTTCCCCCCTCCCACCCCCCAGGGAACCCTGCCTTAGAAGGACCAAGGTCATGGGCAGCCAACACTGGCCTGCCCTCCCAGATCCCGCTGTGTGTGCAGGTCTGGCTTTTCTGCAGGACTTTACGCAGACAAGGTGGTGAAGATTGAAGAGAGACACCCAGGTCATTTCACTGAGACTCAGTTTCCTTCTCTTCTGCGTCAAGTGTGGTGAGAACATTTTTATTGGGCTCCCGGAGAGAAGGGGCGGGGGAGTGGAATTATAATGCAGACTTATGCAAGGCAAAGCCCCGAGACACTTAGGATGGCTTTATTTTATTCACAGACTCTATCAGAGGCTCCTCTTAATCAAACATGCCAACCTGTCTTTGGGGAGTGTTATTTTATAAAGTGTTTGTCTTAATTCTCCACCATTTGGATAGTTTCCGATAGAAAGGGAGAATGTTCTCAGTAAGGGGCGTCGTGTAGGCAGCATTGTTCCTGAAAAGGAATTTAACAGCAATAGCTAATCTCTCAATTAAAGCCAAGTTATAAGGATTTGCCGTTAATCTAAAATGGAGGCCAAGCACACCGGTTTAAAAAAAAAAACAAAAAAACCAAAACCAAAACCAAAACCAAAAAACCTGCCTGGTGTTTGCGGATCTTACATTCCGTGTCTTGCAACACTACGCTTCTTTCCTGGATTTAGATATTGGAAATGCCACCTGATTAGATTAAGACAATCATTTTTATATCTATCTCCGTGATTGTTTTCTCTCTGCCAAATCCTCGCAAGCACTGAACCCCACATGGAGCTGGCAAATGGAGTTTCTGATTGATTGAAATGTACAGGACGTTGCCAGAGGGCCGCATAGTTAAAATAAAATATACATACAGGATACAAGAGACTGCCGTTATCAGCCACTGTTGAGCTAAGCAGGGCTTGTCATATGGAATTTCAAAATCAGGGCTTCATTGGATTATGTAATCATCTGCTGAGTAGTGTGGAGTCAGAGGGCTTCTCCCCAGCCAGTGCCTGACTCCTGCGAAGCCATCATAAAGTTTCTAGAAGGCACGGAGCTACTCTGTGTGGGTACTCGATTCTGCCCTACAAGCATTCTCCTTGGTCGGAAGCTGGTGATTTAATTAGGGCCCCTTTGAGCCAAAGTGTGCCTCCTTTACCTGAAACAGGGCCTTTCTTTACCTGCAACAACTGTCCCCTGATCTTTGCATGATGTCAGAGAGGGCTCTTTGGTTCTCAGAACTTTGCAAAACCTGTCAGGGGCTCCCATATGACTCCCCAGTGCTCTTTCTGTGAAATTATGAGACGTTCTCCGATCCGAGCTGCTCTTTTGCTGCAGCGAGATCATTTCTGGAGGCGAGACACCTGGCTGGCCTCGACTGGTGATTAATTTTATGTGTTTAGGGTGCAATCATCACTCAGAAAAGAGGTTGAGGGTTGGGATGGTAGATGATGGGCAGGAAGGAGATGGCCCATGGAAGTGTTCTACACCATCGGTTCCTTCGATCGCTGGCAGAAGTTCAGAGACCACTTCTTTCCGTCTTCCCAGAATAAACAAAGCTATTGCTGGCTTTGCCGAGTTCCATTCTGAAAGGAGTTTGAGGACCATAGTATCCAGGCATCTGAAGCTGGAAAGGTTTCCACTGGCTTTGCAGAGGCGTCTTCAAAAATAGCATGCATCAGTCCGTGGTTTGCACGTAAAGGATGTTGGGGATCTATGGGCGCAGTGGACACTGTCATGTGCTACGTGGCCGCCCCTTCAGGTCGGAGGTGCTTGTTCTCTGCCCCCTTCAGCCGCATCCCACCCTGGAGTGATGGCTGCTAACTGCTCACACCTGCTTCCTTCTCTGAGGATTTAGGTTATTTTAGGTCTCCCAAGGTTATACCCCTCCCCAGAAGCTCCAATCAAAAGCTTGATCAGTGTGGGGTCCCCCAAACCCAGGCTTTTTGTCCCAGTTCGGAACACCTCTGGGGGGGTCATTGTGGACACTGCACTCCCCACCCCCCCAGCGTCAGGTGTGGTCTCTGCAGAGCACCAGCCCTCAAACCCTCTGCTTGCCCCACTCCCCAGCAGATGGTGTCTCTGAAAACACGTCCTGCTTGTGAGTGTCCATCTCAGAGTCTTATTTCCAGAAAACCCCACCTAAGAAAAGACTCATTTCTATGAAAAAGCCTATAGGAGGACAGTGTAGGGCTAGATACATTTTTGTCCCCAAAACTGATAACCACATTTTTCAAAATCTAGCCCAGTGTGACAGATACGCAATGGGGTCCATGTAACATAGATCCATTTCTGCAACTCTGATGGCAGACTGAGCTCTGGGTAAAGCTTGTCTCATGAGCAAGGACGTTACTGAAAAACAACTAATCAGGAAAATGATGTATGGATTAAAGTAAACACTCCAAAAGCATTTTTGCTCAATCAAAGAGATTTAAGGGAAGGGATGCTTCTACCAACCAAAAGAGGAAAAAAAATACTCCTTTTGTACTTCAATTAGCAAACAATAATTTGGATAATTGGAAACAAATGTTTCTTCTTTTATCACATGAATTCCACAGTTCTTTGCCCAATGCTGTCCCCTGCAGGGTAGAAGAAATCAAATCAGAAGACTCTGAACCATTCACAGGCCAGGAGTCCCTGAGATCACAGCCGAGGGAGAGGTAGGTGGTGTCCCCGAGGCCGGTCCTTCCTATCTAGACCCCGCCCCCCACTTCCCAGGAAGATGCCACCATTTCCCGGAATAGCATGTTGCAGTTGTCATGCAAAGATTTACTCTCTGGAAATCATTTCTGAATACCCATAGCCACCTTCTGGATTTTTTGGCTAAATGTGAGAATATAGACCATTTGCTTCTTGAAGGGCTGGCTAGCGGTGTTTTGAGAAACCAGCCAACCCAAGTTGGAGGTCTGCAAAGCAAAAGCCCTCTCCTCTGGGAGGGGACATTCCTTTTTGAAGATGCAGGCAGCAAAAGACTTGAGGAAATGCTCTCAGCTCAGGTCAGACCAGAAAACCGGGGATCCTGTGCTATTATTCCTGAAGGCAGGTATTCTTCGAAGGAATGAGCAGGGCCGAGGATAGGCTTGTGGAAGACCAGAAAAGACCAGGAAGGCTCGATCCAGGTTCCCTGAGGATCAAAACTGCAGCCTGCGTGATGGTCTCCCCATACCTGGGGGAATCCACACTTGCCCTAGCTTTGCCAAGAGGTACCTGTCGGGAAGGAACGTGGCCCAGGGTAAAGAGATTGATTCAATGAGTTTTGTGTGTCCTGGGTACAAAAAGTAAACTCCAAACCCCATACATGCTCATGTCTTCATCCTTAGTTTTCTCTCAACATCCTGCCGGTTCAGCTGACTGTCTGCCCTGTCTCTGTACCAACAGAGGAGGACAAGGATGACGATGGTTATAACAATAATGTTTTACCTAAAATGAGGTATGTTGAATCCTCACATCAGTCCCACAAGGTACTATTATCCCATTTTATGGATGAGAACACTGAGACTCAGAGAAGGTAAGTCACTCAACCGCCTGTCACACAGTCAGTAAGGGTAGAGTCAGGCAGAGGGTGCAAGACCCTTCCTCATTGGCCCAGCAAAGAGATGCGGGGGATGGGAGGTGGGCTTGGCCAAACCCCACTGTGAAAAATGTGAACCCATGAGAAGCCAGGAAGTCAACGCTGGTAGGCAGGATCCTCTTTCTTAGATCCTGGCAGAGGGAAAAATGCCAGTGAGATTCATTCACTCATTCACTCAACATGGCCATCAAACCTAGTATGTCCGGCTCGGGCTGGGGACACCAAGTTAGTGATGGCTCCAGATTTAGAGGCTCTCATGGTGTGGCTAAGAGAGGGAGGTTGGTCGTCTGTGGGGGAGGGCGGTCCTGCCTCCCTCCACACCCTCTGCTGCTCTGAGGGGTCACTGGGCTGGCTGGGGCCCAGCTACTCCTGACAAACCACTCGGTTGTGGCATGCGCATCTGGCTGTTGCCCTAGATTTTCTACAGATGCAAACTTGTGCGCCCATCTGTTTCATCTCCACTATCCCAGCTCCCGTCATTTTTCTGAGCCTCTTTCTGAAACTTGATAAGTAAGCCTCATTCTTACCCTCAAAACAGATCTCAGGCATCTGCCTTAGGCCACCACTCTGGTCCATTTTAGGACCCAGAAGTGGATCGTCCTGTTTCCAGAAGAGAGATCATTTCACTCCCTCTCCAGAGAACTGGCAGCTCTGGCCAGTCAGTGCTATTCCCTGGACCCCAGTGGTCTGGAGACACAGGAGTGGGGTGGGAACTCCTGTTTCCTCTGGTCCCAGAGTCTCTTAACGAGCATCTCCCCTAGGTCCCGGTGTTGTGCCAACTTTGCATCGAGTGGGTGTCAGAAGGCCCATGAGGAACTTACAGAGGAGTCGTGTGAAAGACACAAGATGGGAAAACACGGGCTTGCGAGTGGACTTTGGGGGAGATGGGGATAAGGAGGTCCTCCTGTCACTTGCAAGACCATCTGCAGAACTGAACGTTCAGGCTTTGACAAAGACTAAACAGGGCCCGGGGGAGACAGAATCCAGGCCAAAGCGGGAATTGTCTTTAATTTATTTGATCCCACATTTATTTATTCCAGAACAATTTATTGAACTCCTTCCACAATCTGGCCCTGTACTAGACATAGGTCTTGCCCTTACGGAACTTCTAGTCCATCTGGGGAGACAGGCATTCAGCAAATAATAAGATAAATAAATGGCAGCCCCCAAATGCTCACCCTCAGCCCTCTGGACTGCTGAGCCCTGGTACCATCCCTCTCCTGCCCAGAGAGGGCAGGTGGTCTCTGTGGGGAGCAGCGGTCTTGCCGGGTTGGCACTCCTGGACTTACTCTCTGTCACCTAAGCTCCTTATCTAAGTAAAGTGCCTCAGTTCCTCATTCCTTTGAGATTCCCGAGTCACTGTTACAAACTCAGTTGTCCTGACTTGTCCATTTGTCCTCAGCTTATGTGCACCGGGATAGTTACAAGTAACATTGTTCAACAGCTAACAAGGCATAGGGATTGTTCACTTTGTCATAAGAGCCATCTGGGCTTACGAACTTGACCGCACAGCAGAGAAGCTTGTGGAGCCCACAGCTTTCAGGAGGAGGCCCTAATCCCCTGCTTTACACGAGTTTTATTTTTGCTACCATGCTATGCTCTCATTTCAGCCGCTGTGTCCCATGAACTGCATCCGTGATCATTAAGAACTTTCTGGAGTTAGATTGATGTTGGAAACATTGCTCTCCTTCACTGGAAGCCTTCCACATCCCATCTGTTAGATGTTTTGACCTTTTCCTTAACACCATTAAGAGATAAAAAGTTAATCTACCGAAAAAAGATGCATGACCTTTCACATGAGAATGGGTACCACCGTGCAGCCTCCCTCCATTGACAGATTTTAGACTCGGGAGTCAGGCCGTATGTGTACCCGAGCAGGATAATTGTGGAGAGTAACATCATAGCATGCCCAGAAAGGTCTCTATTCCATCAAAAGTGGCCAGAATTAGGCAAAATGAACTCTGAGGAACAGAATCAGATTTACCTTGTCAGGCCACTGCTCACATCCGTGACCCATCACCTTCACTCGAGAATGCAGACACTGGCCTGGAACGTGGTGTTTTTTGACCAGAAACTGTTGCCCATGGTCACCTATAGGTGGGATCCAATAAACCAGAGTCCTCTCTGTTCAGTTCATTCACTAATCCAACAATTATTAATTGAGCGTTTGGTGTATACTAAATACTTCTCTAGACACCAAGGACATAGCAACGAAAAAGAGTCAAAAGTTCCCGCCTTCAAGGATCTCATATTCTACTTGAGAAGGCAAACAGTAAATAAGATACAATAAAATATAAGTAGCATATAAGACAAGTAAAATGTACAGTAAGTCAAATAGTGATGAGCCTTAAAGAAAAAAGTACTATAAGAGAGCAGGAGGATAGGAATATCTGAATGGTGGGAAGTTGATGTTTTTCTTAAAGATTAGTTTATTTGTTTTGAGAGAGAAAGAGCACATACACGTAAGCGGAGGAGGAGGGCAAAGGGAGAGGCAGAGAGAGAGAGAGAAAAAAAACCTTGAGCTCACCCGTGCTGAGCGTGGAGACCGATGTGGGGTTCCATCTCACAACCCTGAGATCCTGACCTGAGCCAAAATCAAGAGTGGGACGTTTAGCTGACTTAGCCACCCAGACGCCCCTAAAATTTTAAACGGGGGACCCGAGAAGGAGTATTGACATTTTTCTTTGTCAGTTCTCTTTTCTGACAAAGGCAGAAACAAGACAAGCTCATGGCCAGGTCAACCCATGGCACAAGTCCTTTAGCCAGTCTCTGCCCTTGATTGCTAGAGGTCTTGAAGATACGAATCATGTTTGGGATGAAGAAGCTTACCGAGTCCTCCAAGATCAATGAAATAATCTTTCTTTAGAAAGCGAAACAAACAAATGGGAGCACAGATTGCCCAGGAATTTATACAATAACAGTTGACCAAGGTCAGTCATAACAAGCCCAAATATACTTAAAAACAGATAAATATACTTAAAAGCAAGCCATTGAATCTCAATATCCCGTGCCTCATGCCAAGGTAGAAGAGTTGTATGAAACCACCGGGGACGTGATGTGTGGGTCACCTACCACGAATGGTCACACCCATTCCCCATTCCTGCTTTGCTCTGAGCTGTGGGACAGAGACAGACTCAGCCCAGGCTGTTGGGTAATTTCTGGAAATAGTGGCCAATGGAAGGTGCTGGAGGTGGATTGCTGCAGGAACAGAGAAGTCAAGGTGTGTCTCCCTGCCTTCCCACTTCAGGTGGCCTCTCTGTGACTCCACCTCCAGCCTGGCTTAGCCCCTATGGGGCAGCTCTCCTGTCTTGCTTCTGTCCCTCATGCATGGCACATCCTTTCTGGTCCCAGCTCCCTCTCGGTGGCTGAGGGGACACCATCTCCTGCGTCAACAGTTGAAGCAGTTTCCTCCCAGTGTTAATATCTGGGTTGCTCTGTTTCCCCTGTTTGTTCTTGGAGCTCCTCCAATGACTTTGGTTCGCTGTGTTCAATTCCCCTAAGAAGTTACACAACTGGCCAACAGATATATGAAAAGGTGCCCAATATCACTAATCGTTGGGGAGATGCAGATCAAAACCACAGTGAGGGGTGCCTGGGTGGCTCAGTGGGTTAAGCCTCTACCTTTAGCTCAGGTCATGATCCCAGGGTCCTGGAATCAAGCCCCGCATCGGGCTCTCTGCTCAGCAGGGCACCTTTTTCCCCCCTCTCTCTGCCTGCCTCTCTGCCTACTTGTGATCTGTCTGTCAAATAAATAAATAAAATCTTAAAAAAAAAAAAAACCCCACAGTGAGATTGCATCTTGTACATGTTAGGGTGGCTAGCATCCAAAAGATAAAAGGTTAAGTGTTGGAGAGGATGTGGAGAAAAGGGAACCCTCGTGCCCTGGTGATGAGAATGTAAACTCATACAGACTCTCTGGGAAACAGTGTGAGGTCTCCCAAAAACAAAAAGTTAAAAATAGAGCTAGTGGATGACCCAGAATCCAGAAATTCCACGCCTGGAAGTATACTTGAAGGAAATGAAATCATAATCTCAAAGAGATAGCTGCCCCTCCAGGTTCCCGGAGGAATTGTTTACAATAGCCAGGACATGGAAAATGCCTGAGTGTCCATGAATGGGTGTATGGATAAAGAAAATGCGGTATAAGGTGCCTGAGTGGCTCAGTGGGTTAAGCCACTGCCTTCGGCTCAGGTCATGATCTCAGGGTCCTGGGATCGGGTCCCGCATCGGGCTTTCTGCTTGGCAGGGAGCCTGCTTCCCTCTCTCTCTCTCTGCCTGCCTCTCTGTCTACTTGTGATCTCTGTCTGTCAAATAAACAAATAAAATCTTAAAAAAAAAAAAAAAGCAAAGAAAATGTGGTATATATACACTATGGAATATTAGTCAGCCATAAAAAGGAAATCCTACCATTTGTAACAACATGGATCGATCTTGAGGGCATTTTGCTAAGTGAAATAAATCAGAGAGAGGTGCCTGGGTGGCTCAGGTGTTAAGCATCTGCCTTCTGCTCAGTTCATGATCCCAGGGTCCTGGGATCAAGTCCTATGTCGGGCTCTCTGTTCATCGGGGAGCCTGCTTCTCTCTCTGCCTGCTGCTTCCCCTGCTTGTGCTCTCTTTCTCTCTCTCTCTCTGTCAAATCAATAAATAATATCTTTAAAAAAAGAAATAAGTCAGAGAAAGACAAATATTCTATGATTTCAGTAACATGTGGAGTTAAAAAAAAAAAAAAAAGAAAGAAAGAAAAGCATATTCATAGATACAGGGACCATATTGGTAGTTGCCAAGGCCAGGGGTGAGAAGCACGACGACAGGAGGGGGGATAGATGATAAACAAAATGAGTGAAGATGGTCAGAAGCCCAAACTTCTAGTTATAAGATAAGTAAGTCCTGGGGATGTCTTGCACAGCATGGTGACTATAATTAAAAATACCTTATTTATATTTGAAAGTTGCTAAGAAAATAGAAGTTCCCATCAAAGAAAGAAAATTCATAACTATGTGTGGTGAGAGATGTTAATTTATATATATAATGATAGGTATATATTATCATGTTATACACCTAAAATGAATACAATGTTACATGTTAATTATATCTCAATTAAAAAAAAATATGCCCCTGACTGAACTACCTGAGAGGAGTTCTGTTACCCTGATTAGACTCTCCTGGGAACAGAGACTGACTTCGGTAATGTCAATGCTGGACAGTAATATATCTCTGCATAAAGTCTGTGGGCCTCCTTATAAACCAGAAAAACACAGAAATGAAAGCAAAAAACCCAAAACATGAATCTACCCTTGGTCATTCCTATGAATTCGTTTACCTGCTATCAGCCTTCTCCACCAAAAGGCTCATCTTTGTTCCCTGGACACATTAGGTTTCTTATCTTCCCTTTGTAAAGACAGCTCACCCCTTGATCCTTTGGTCCCAAACCCTAGGGTCAGTGCTCTTGGTTCATAGGCACTCCTCATCCTTCAGGGCTCTCCTTCTCAGATCCACACAAGGAGGCTAAGGGCCATATTGTTTCTCAAACCTCTCCCTTCTCCCATTGAACGTCACCAACTTCTTCATCAGCATCTCCTGAAGCTTCCAGAAATGTGCACCTCTCCAGGGGTTGGGCAACCATTATTTTTAAGACTTAGATGTGTGGTGGCACGAAAGATGCCAGTGCCCAATCTGGCTTTCCGGTTGCTGTGTCTAGCTTACCCTCCTCTCTGTTTCTGGAAGGGTAAGGATAAGTTGCAGCATGAATACCTTTTTTCAGCACAGGAAAATCTGAGATTTCTCCACAGCCACCTTGCTCTAATTGAGGTCTGAGGATCAGTGAGATTGAATGCACTCAGTTTATTATAAAAATGATGATTCCTGGGTCCTCCATTAGACCTACCAAAGCAAAGGCCTCTAGGGTTGTGGCCCAAGAGTCCAGATCTTAACCCCACCACCCACCTTCCCCTGTCCCCCCGGGGTATTCTTATGCATACAGGTTGAGAAATTGTGGGTTATGGGGTTTCAAAGTCCCAGACTAGGGCCAAGGACACCTAATTGTTTTGTGTGCCCAATTACCCCTCCATGTCTGTTGGGAAATTCTTCCCTTACCCCATGGAGGAACCATTAAGCTATAAGACCTTATCACCCGGGTCATAGTTGTTAGGTCCAGAAGTGGGCACTTGGCTGAAACTAGACCTATCAGAGACCTTTCTTGGGATTTTCAAGTTGAGAGCAGGAAAGATAGGCAGACTGTCTCTGAGGATGGCCTAAGAGACCTGGATCTATCATTGGTCATTTTCCACCACATCTAGAAAAAGGCACATAGAGAAAGAGAATGTGCATACCAATCAGAATTTAAGACATGAGAAAGGTTTCTGCCCCTTGCATGGTCTGGTTGTTCAGTCTGCCTGGGCTTAAAGATTTCTTTGGATTCTAGGAATGAGTAAAATCCTCTTCTTAGGATGGGGTGGAACTTTCAACGGAGAGATTTCATGCCATTTGCTACAAGAACAAACTAATTGTCTCAATCCCTTATTCTCCATGTTACTTTATACCTCTCCAAATCAGAGCTGGAGGAAATCTCAGAAATCATGTCACATACTGTATTTGAGTCTTAGATTTCTCTGGACATTCTGAGGATTGAGCAGGCTCTCAAGGGTTGGGGTCCCAGGTCCCTACCCCCAACCAGAGCTGCACTTTTTCATCTGTCTAGATACTGGGTTTCCTGGTACAATTTTGTTTGCCAAACAAGAGTTCTGTTGCAGGGAAAACAAACAAACAAACAAACAAACACCCTGACCTACCCTTTCTCCTATTGTACAGTTGGGGGAATGGAGGGGCAAACACTTGCTCAAGGTCAAATAGCCAATTCTTAGACTAAACACAAACAACTGGATTTAAAAAAATGAGCCAAAGATCTTAAGGATGCCTGATCAAAGAAACTATACAGATAGCAAATAAACATATGAAAGGATGCTTCACATCATAAGTCATCAGGTAAATGTAACTTAAAACAGGAGATACTGCTACACACCCATTAATTAGAAGGACCGCAAGCTGGATCACTGACAACAGCAAATGTTGGTGGGCATGTGGAGCAACTGGAACTCTCATTCCTTGCTGCTGGGAATAAAAATGGGGAAGCCATGGTGGAAGACCATCTGGCACTTTCTTACCGAACTAAACATACTCTTAACGTACAATCTAGCAATTGCGTGCCTCGCTATTTACCCAAAGATATTTGAAAATGTATGTCCATGCAAAACCTGTGCATGGATGTTTGTAACAGCTTCATGCATAATTGCCGAAACTTGGAAGCAATCAAGATGTTCCTCAGTAGATGAAAGGGTAAGTAAACTGTGATAAGCACCACGTTATTTTGTGCCAGCAATAAATGCGCTATCATGCCACGCAAAGATATGGAAGAACCTTAAATGCATATTACGAAGTGAA
Source organism: Mustela erminea (assembly GCF_009829155.1). NCBI lineage: Eukaryota > Metazoa > Chordata > Mammalia > Carnivora > Mustelidae > Mustela > Mustela erminea. The sequence continues at coordinate 32,003,524 of NC_045632.1, read as the reverse complement.
AGGAGGCCATCAAAAAAGACACCTACTGTACGAGTCATTCGTAAGGCATTCAGGAGAAGCAAAACTATGGTGACAGTAAAAAGATCAATGGTTCATAGGGTTTGGTGGGGAGGGAGGGATGAACAGGCAGAGCCCAGAGATGTTCTAAGGGTGGTGAAGATAGCCTGTATAAAACATAATAATAGATATGTCCTCATACATTTGGATTAACCATGGGTTATACAACACCAAGAGTAACCCTCATGGAAACTCTGGACTTTGGGTAATAAGGATGTGCCACTATAGGTTCATCAGTTGTAACAAATGTCCCATTCTGGTGGCAGATGTTGATAACACAGAAGGCTCCACATGTGTTGGGGCAAGAGTTATATGGAAATTCTCTGTATCTTCCTTTCAATTTGGCAGTGGACCAAAACGACGATATAGATTTTATATCTCTACAGAGATATATAGACTTTATACCTCCATATAAAGTCTTTTTTTTTTTAAAGAAATTCTTTATTTATTTGACAGAAAGAGAGAGAAGGAACACAAGCAAGGGAGTAGGAGTGGGAGAAGTAGGTTCCCCGCTGAGCAGGGAGCCCAATGCGGGACTCAATCCCAGGACCCAGGGATCATGACCTGACCTGAAGGCAGACACTTAATGACTGAGTCACCCCGGTGCCCGAGATATAAAGTCTTAATTAAAAGAAAAAATCAATTGACAAACAAAAAATCTTATGGAAACCCACCCCCCACCTTCTAAATTTAGCTATCTGAAAACTATCCTTTTCATATACTTTGAAAGGTATAAGTCTTTAAAAAAAAAAAAAATCAGTACAAGTTTCACTTGTTCTGGCTTTTTCTGCGTAGCCTCACCTCCTGGCCCAGCCACCGCCCCCTGCCCCGGGGATGATGTGGCCATACACACCCAAGCAGACTTCCCACCCCACCCAACTGTGCCTAGGTGTGACCCCAGCGGGGAGTCATTTGGCACCCAGTAGGCCCTCACTAAGTCTCTGATGAAGTGAGAAGTGGAGATCTCCCTTTTGGAACAACCTGCATTCTCTGAGTGGAAACACATTCCAGTGGAGCAAGGACGTAAAAATTCAGCCGCGGGGGGTTGAGGCCATGGGGGAGAAGGCTGGGGGCAGGGGAAGCCGATTTCGGGTTTCAGCTGCCGCTCAAAGGGCACAGTCAGCCGTCTTCAGTGCCAATCTCAAGAGTGAGAGCAGATGTGAAAATCAAACACAGGATTTCAGAACTATAAACTGTTTATCCATGCTCTGAGGAAACGCATTCATGGCCCAAGCCCGCCACCAGTTCCAGAGTTCCTTCCTTCCTAAAGGGCGTCGGACAGCTATTTTTCCCTCGGTGCCCGTGTGAGCCCTCGCTGGGTGGGACGGTGCAGACTGGGCTGTGTGCTCACGGCCCAGGAGACAAGGCCCAGCCCGGAGTTGGGGGGTGGGGAGGTGGTGACCGCCTGCCACCATTAATTTTTAGTGAATGAGCACTGTAATTCTACCTGACACCTAGATGACGTGCCTGACAGCCACCTCCTGGGTCCACCGTGGGGCTTGCAGAACAAGAAATAACCATCAGGAGAATCCAAAGCATTGTCTGCTGGGAGGAGAGGGCCAGGGGTTGAGACTGTAGTCGGTGCTGGAGTAGGCTCCAAGGAATGGGCCTGGAATTTACCTCATGAGGGTGCCGGGGAAGGGAGGCACAGCAGGGCCTGGGCACAAACGGGGTGGCTCGGACATTGCCAGGGTATGACTGCGTGAAAATATAAAGAAGGGTTCTGAGCCTCACAGAGCTGGGCTGTAACCCTGGTCTCACCACTCCCTTACTGTGAGACTAGGGGCCACTCTGGGCCTCTGAGCTCTTCCCTGTAAAATGGGACAATAGTCACCTTGGCGCCCTAATCCGCTTGTGAGGCCTGGATGAGATCACTCAGCCTTGGCTCTTCACATAGTGAGCGCCTCGTAAACGGAAGTGGTCATTATCAACATGAGGCGGGTCCAGGCTAAAGCGCAGCTGTCCCCAGGACCAGCACCAAGCAGGTCTCCCGGGACCTCAGCACACCCTTCCACCTCCTTGACCCATCTCATCAGGTGGCTCTGTTTCCTACCCTGGAGGAATAATGGGTCTGGTTTGTTCTACCACCTCCTAGCTTGGGACAGGTCTCTCTACCTTCCTGAAGCTTCACCATGACACAGGGTCAAGAATCCCCCCCTTTGGGGGCCGTTGTGTTCATTACTTGAGATAGTGACTATAAATGGCAGCGTGATGTCAGGCGGGTTTTAGGCACTGGATATATAGCAACGATCTGAGGGAAAGGCCTTGAGCAGGGAGCAGTACCTGGGCGAGACCCTAATAAACAGGCCTTGAAACCCTAGTAGGGTTGCACAGGCACTTGGTTTTCCAACTCTCATTCTAGCCTCGCAAAATCTTATTCACGGAGGGAGATTACTAAGGGTTACCCCTACTTGACAGATGAGATCACCGACCCTCGCTAAGCATGTTGTGGGATTCCAGAAGATGTGGGGCCCCTCTTCTGAGCAATACCATCACCAAGACTGGAAAACAGAGATTTCAGACAAAAACCTGGATTTCGGGGTACCTGGGTGGCTCAGTGTGTTCAAGCGTCTGACTTTTGATTTTGGTTTAGGTCACAATCGCAGGGTCATAAGACTGGCCTCCCTTGAGATGCTCTCTCCTTCTGCCCCTCCTCCCACTCGCATGCGTGCCCCCTCTCTCAGAAGAAATAAAATCTTTAATAAAAAGATTCTCTTTCTCTCCCTCTGCACCCCTGCTCACATTCTCTCTCTCTCTCAAAACCAACCAACCAACCTGGATTTCCCATGTATCTCTGAAGTGAGAAATTCGGGAGATGTGGGATCTTCAGTCCATATCGCAAGATGAGGGACCTCCCCCATGTGATGGCCACGTGGTCCATTTAACTCATTTTTATTATCTGCTTGGCAGTTGGGGTGTTTGGGTTTGTGATGCCTGTTCCCAATCTTGTCAAGAGTCAGCCTTGCCAAATTGGGAAGGTGGAAAGATACTTGACTTAGTCAGCCTAATCAGGCGAGCCCGCCCTTCGCCCACCACAGGTTTCTGGGAGGGGAGAAGGAGAGCCAGGTGAAGAGAATCTGAAATGATTGCTCCTAGTTTCCAGGGAACAGGTAAGACCTCCTAGTTCTTCCAAATGGGGATGTTCTGCTCCTCTATTTTAAAAGGCTTTTCCCTCATTTGTTGACTCATACATTCATTTTTTATGCACACACCCACTCTTTCATTCATTCATGCTTTCCTTGTGTACTTCTTCACTCCATTTATTCATTTAAGGATGTGTACGAAGAGTCTGCCACATGTCAGGTGGGCACATATGCAAGGGCAGCTACAAAACCCTGAGGGCTGCCTGTAGTCTGAAAGGGGATGATAGCTTGTCACCAAGATGGCAGCCAAGTAGTTCTTCCCATCTGCATCCACACATTCTTCCACTTAACAAGAGATGGAGTCTCCTTTCTCTACCCCTCAATCAGGAATGGCCCTGTGACTTGCTTTGACCAATGGAATGCAATAGAGGGGAGGCTGAACCATATCTTAACAGACATGAAATCTTCCACTCTTGCTTTCTTGGAACATGGCCATGGCACCCTACTTAAGCCTGGGTCCTCCTCCACCTGAGCTGCTCCAGATGATACCATGTGGAGCAGGAATGATCTCCCCAGCTAATCTGGCAAGGACGAGAGGTAGTTGTTGCTTTTAGTGACTCTGTTTTGATATGGCCTATGACTATCTTGTGATAGTAGGCCATATCACTGAGACAGTGTGAATTTGACTAAAAAGGAGGCCCCAAGGAAGAATGTTGAAACCACCAACTTGGCTTCTTATAGCTTTTTTTATGGTAAAGTAGGAGAAAAGAGGGCTATAGAAGGAGCTAGTCAGTTTTTAATCAGAATTTAGGAAAAATTTAGTAGGCTCAGGAGAGTCTCTTGAGCTGGCAAAAATATTTTCAAAATAAGGAATAACTTCAGGGTACAAATCAAATCCTTAAGACCCTTGTTACCACCTCAGAAAGGTTTAAAGCTATTTAAATTTAGTAAACCCTCTTAGCTAAACAAAACTAAGAATTGTAGGGTCATTGTCCTAAAACATGTCTCCGAAAGAATTGTGGAAAAGGCTTTTGGGTCATAAAACCAAAACCATCAAGGTTCATAGAGAACTTACAGCATTGTTTTGTTTTTAAAGATTTCATTTATTTATCTGAGGGAGAGAGAAAACTTGAGCCGGGAGCGAGAAGACAGGCAGAGGGAGAAGGAGAAGCAGATTCCCTACTGAGCAGGGAGCCCAATGCGGGGCTTGATTCCAGGACCCTGAGATCATGACCTGAGACAGAGAAAAGGCTTAATGACTAAGCCACCCAGGCACCCCAGAACCTACAGAGTTTTAAAGAGCATTTTATTGGTAAACACATCACTAGCTTGCACCAAAAGGGATCTGAACTACTCAAAATGAAAAGAAGCTTCTGCTTCCCCAACTTTTGACAAGGAGTATGTATGCTGAGTGGCAAACTCAGCTACAAATATGAGCCAATTTTTCTGTAAGAAGAAGGATCTCTGAGAGGACAGAACCAAGACTGCAGAGAGCTGAGGGGAAAGCTGGGAAGAAAACAGAAGTAGGAATTTTCTAGAGAGAAGAGGTGGGTCATGATCAGCTAATATTCCTTGCCAAAAGAGGACAGGGCCTGGAGATGGGTACCCAGTAGGATTTCAGAATTGCTATGGACCAGTGAGTGCTTACCATTCTTTTTTTTTTTTTTTAAATAATTTTTGTGCTTTTGTTAGGATTTTGACTATCCTCCTTATTTTCATTTTTTTTTAAGTCAGTGAGCATCTTTAATGTTTGCTTTGTTTTGTTTTTTAAGTAAGATCTATACCCGGTGTGGGGCTTGAACTCATCACCTTGAGATCAAGAGTCACATGTTCTACACACTAAGCCAGCCCAGGCCTCCCCACCCCCCATTCTTCTGCTTGAAAGAAAGTATCTGTGGGAGTTATTCTGCCCATGTTTTGCCATTGTTCATTGGACAGAAGAGTATAGGTAACTTGTCCTTGTACTTACCAGTTCCGTAAGGGACTTCTGGGGAGTTTTATCTGTATTGAGACCTCACTTCAATGACCTGATTTTTGATGGCAGGCTATAACAATTCTTCTTATCCTAAATGCCCTCTTACAGAATGAGTGAGCCACCTCTCCCATCAAGAGACAGAGTCTGTTTCCCCTCTTCTTGGATCTAAATGGCCTGAGACTTCCTCTGACCTTTAGAATGTGTCAGGGGTGACACTGTTTGACTTCTGAGGTTAGGCCTTCAGAGCTCTGACAACTTCTGTGTCTCCTTCTGGAACATTCTTGCTCAGTCTAGCTCATTTGAATATTGGGAGACCCAATGGAGAGAGAAATCACATGGAGGAGAACCAAGGTGCCCTTGGATGCCCAAGGAGGCCATCATGGATCCTCTAGCCCCAGGCAAGCCACCCCAGCCAGCTCCACGAGAAGCAGAAATGAGCCATTCCTGCTGAGTTGAGACCTGCTCAAATTGCCAGCCCACAGGATCACGAGCAGCAAAAGGCTGTTGTAAGCCTCAAAACTGGGGGGTGATTTGTTACACAGCAACAGATAACTGAAATAAGGCATTTTCCCCGGTGTTTTCTGAGCTTAAGCTGATGAAATTGCTTCCATTTCACTCCGAATCAAAGCTGGGCTGTCAGAAATGACATCTCAAGAGCTCCACACCTCATCAGCAGCCTTCCTCCCCGACAGGCCTCCAAACAGCTCCCAACATGTGTGCAGGGAAGCTCACTGGGGAGTCAAATGCAGCTACTAAAACCATTCCCTCTGCCAGGTCGACATCTTACTTCTTTCCCTTCCAAGGAAAAATGAGGAGTGGAGGATGAGGGAGAGGGAAATGACACAGGTGCTCTCCCCTTTCCAAATTCCAAGGGGGATTTTTTAATTGTATTCATTTTTCTTCTTAGCTACCGCTATAGACCCACTGTGAGGGGCCAGGCACAGGACGTGTATAACTTTTAAGGAAGTCTCTCTTGAGATCCCCATTTTTCAGATGAAGAAACCAAGACACCTAGAAGTGATGGGACTTAGCCGAAGCCCTTCAATTAGGAGGACAGGAACCTGGACCAGATATCCAGGGGCTCACCTCTGCGGCTGTGCCCTGCCTCCTTTCAGGAGATTATACCTGCTTGCACTGGCTGCAGGAGGCTCTGAAAACAGGAAAAAAAAAAAAAAAAAGATTTGCAAAGGCAAGTCATTGCCTGCAAAGGTGGGAAGCTAAATGAACAGCAAGGTGTGCCTTGGGTTGATCATGACCTTGCGGTGGAGCAAGAATGGAATAGACAGAACAGCAGAAGGAAGGGAGAGAAGCATTTCTAAATAGAGAAGGAAGGGCAAGACTTATTAGGGACTTAGTTCTGTCAGACACCATGCGAGGGAGTGAGGACATCTGCCCTGTTTTACAGATTAAGAATCTGGAGCTCAAGGAAGCTAAGCAACTCACCCAAGGTCACATAGCCAATAAATGGCAGAGAAGTTCAAATCCAGGTGTTTCCAGTGCATTCTCTTTCCGTGGGGCTACGGGGGGAATGGTGCCATGGAAGACCATTTCCATGACTGGCTGAAGTCAAGGGCACCCTTGCTCATGGGCGAAGACAATTTTCCTTTGGCCCCGTTCCTCTCAGGCTTGATCCTCATCCTTCTAAACAGCCATGTGTCTCCCGCCAGCACCCTGAATCAGCGGATAAAGGTGGTGTGTAGACTAGCTCAAAGAAACACAGCTGTATGATCCTGTAGAAACCAGGGTGTATGAAATAAGATACCCAGTAGTCCTTCTTAGTCTACTTCTGTTTTCAAGTTTCTGATAGGTTCTTCATTTCTTCATTCCTCTGACAATATTTATTAACCACACACCTTGTTACAATGCTACCTACTCCAAGAATTCAAGACGCTTTAAGGAATGAAACAAAATTCCTGTCCTCATGAGGTCTATATTCTAGTGGAGGAAACAGACCGTATGTTGCTTTCTTCCAAGCAAATCTGCTTTTCTTTCAATTAGATATAAACTGGGGATGGTCCAGAGAAGCACGAAAAAGACCAAAACTCCCCCTTAGCCTCCTTTCTCATTAAGATCCAAACAATTTCATCTGAGATGAAATCTCTGTGCGTGATGGTTTTTGCCCACTGCCCCTCTACCAAGAGGCCAGGCTGTGGTTAGGGGCTATTTGGGGCGCCTGACTAAGAAGATCTCTGCACTCACCCCACACCCGGGGTGACCACAGGCATCCTCGCTCGGGACCTCCCTCTACAGCCCAGCTCCAGAGTGTCTCTTTTAAATGAGCCAGGAAAAGTCCGAGACATACTTTCCCCCTTACTGATAGCAATTAATGTGCCGCAAGTCATTGCTGAAGTAAGTTGCTTATTTTAAAGCAACCCAAATGGCTATTTCATTTTCTGGGCCTGTTCATTAAAATGCTGATTCACCCCTTTGCAGAAGCCATCGAAACCCTATTTAGGAGTATGACCCGTGTTCCAACTTTAGCTTAAGCCCTTGGACTGTGAGCTTATTTACTACTTCGTCATTCAGGGAGTGCAAGAGAGCACTTATTTTGATATTTAATTCAAAGGCAGGGGAATGAGGGAGGGTCATGAAATTACCAGTTAGAATTGGTTTCATTGGCAGGACTTTGTAAGGTCACCGAGGAGTCATCAAGCCTCACCGATGACGATTCCAAAAAAAATAGTAGTTATAAAAGGGAAAATACCAATTGTTGTCTTGTCAAACAAAAAAACTCAGCATTGTGTTTCGCATGAACACCCAGTAGCTTCCACCAATTTTGCAAAGCACGTTTCCCTTTGGGCGGGGGTTGTCAGGTCTCCCTTCTATTACATCCTTCCATTGACATCCTGGAGGCCCCGGGGGACGACAAATCCACCCAGACATTTGTAACTCTAAAAATTCATTTGCGTCATTTGTGTCCAAGATGGGTCATTATTCTAGGCTCAAACCACATCCTGCAGAATGAAAACAACAAGGAGACCTTTGACCAAAAACTGGGGAGGAGGTGGGAGAAGGGGCCAGGGGCCTGGCAGGGCTGTTAAGGTGTGTTAAAAGACATGGCTAGTGTTTTGGGAGTTTTGAACAACAAACTCCCCGCAGTGTAATGTAATTACGACCTTTTCTTGGCTGAGTGTAGTACCCTGGAGATTACTATAAGTAACTTATAATAGAATTTTTATTAGCGGTAGTAATTTTTTATGATAATTAGAGTAATCTGCAGCCCATAAAATCAGAAGATATATAGTTATATCTTTTGTATGGGGAAAAGTGTTTCTTCCAACTATGGAAACACCATATATGGCAAATTCAGCTTTATGGCCACTATTGGCTTTTATGCTGGGCTGTTTGGTGTTCCTTTCCTTATTAACGCCCTTCATTACTTCGGCAGTAAACATTTGATGACAAATTAAATTGTGCTCCACGGAATCCGAAGGCAACAGAGTGCCTTCTCCAAGTGCCTACTAGCCCAGTGCCCTCCCCACTAACCCAACAGCTTTCTCTCTCCCCATTGCAAGAGATTTCCCAAAGGCAAGGTCACTCGTCCTTGGATGGTCAACCTCCATCCCTACCCTCAAAGTCAGCCCCATCAGCATCTGAGTTTTCACAATAGTTTAGATTAGAGCAGGATTCCATGAGAATGCAAGGGGGTATCTGAGTCTGCCCGGAGGAATATTGAGAGACCCTTGAATAAAATACTCACGTTTCCACTGGGCACTAGTAAAGGGGTCTTTCGCTAGCTGCTGTAACAAATAAACCCCCACATTCCAATCACTGAACACAATAGATGTTTGTTTTTGGCTCACCCATATATCGAGCACAGGTGAACCTGGCCAGAGTTTATTTCCTGCAAGTGGTGATTTTTAGAGACCCAGGCTCCTTATAATTCCACCACCCCCTGGGGCTTCATAGTAATCTATATGCATCTGTCAAATGTGGGAGGAGGGCTACTGACTTGAAGCCCCATTTACTTAATGGCCCATGCCAGAAGCGATGTACCTGGTTGGTCAGAACTAGTCACATGGCCGGAACCAGTTGCAAGGCACCCTGGGAGGTTGAGTCCTGGGTGTGGCATCTGCCCCGCTTCAAGAACTCTACTCTATGGAAGAGAGAGCAAGAATTTTGTTGGGGAGCTGGCCCATCCCTACCCCACCGGACCAGACATGGTCTATGTGTTTATAGACTATATGGAAAAAAGTATGAGGATGCCAGGCTGTTCACAGAAACAGAGCAGAGTGAGTATAATATTAAACAACAACATTTTAAAGTCAGACCGTCTGTGTTCAAAGCCAACCTTTTCCTCTTATTGTCCTTACGATATTGTTCAGGTTCGTTAACCTCTCTAAGCCCCAGCTTATTCAGCTGTAAGACGGGAATAAAAATAGCCCAAATGAAAGGAATATGTAAGATATGTTTGAGACAATTCTAAATGCAGTGGAAATGTTATTTCTTCTAATATTCATGGCAACTCCATGAGGTGAGTACAATTGTTCTCTGAGCTGAGGCACAGAGATGTTACGTAAGGCACCTATAGTCACACAGGTTATGTGGAATCAGGATTCAAGTGTAGACCTCTTAGGCACCAGCCATAGAGCTTCATTACTGATTTAATGCCTTGCTCATGCGATTGTTGTGAGGGTTACTTGAGATAATAATTGGAAAAAGGTTTTGACAACTAGTGAGCACTGAATTTATCTAATTATTTATGTCTGCCACCAAATACCTCCTCCATCAGCTGGTTATAATGCCCCAGAAATACATAATTAGAAATACTCTTTTGGGGACGCCTGGATGGCTCAGTTAGTTAAGTGGCTGCTTCGGCTCAGGTCATGATCCCAGAGTCCTGGAATAAAGTCCTGCATTGGGCTCCTTGCTCAGCAGAGAGTCTGCTTCTCTCTCTCCCTTTGCCTGTCACTCTGCCTATTTGTGTTCTCTCTCTCACTCTCTCTCTCTGTCAAAAAAATAAAATCTTAAAAAAAAAAAGAAATACTCTTTTGGGTTAAGGTAACAGTTTTCAAAGACTGTTCTAAGTCTGTTCTCAAAGGATATTCCTTATAAAGAGCTCTGTGATCAAATCAACGTGGGAATATGGAACATCCTGTCTTAGGCATTCCTACATGTATTGCCCATCAAAGGCCCTGATAAGTTCTGCAGTAAAGAAACCTACTTAACTTTGTTTAATCCTGCAATTCTCAAATGTATTTGCTTTGGAATCCCCTGATTAATGTAGCATTTATTGACACTCTAAGGATCTAGTATATACTAACTTAATATACTTTATTACACACGGGGTCATATTGTACTGTCTCAGAATTTCCCAGTTGAAAACTCTTGTGTCGGAAAGCTGTGCCTGCAAAAGCTAACTGAGCCTGGGCCTTAGGAATTTGGATCAGAGACTGATGCTTTATAAATACTCTGTTTTTACTTATCAAGGATTTTGGGGGTGTGGAGAGATAGGGGGCTATTTAAACTTTACTGTCTTTAGAAATTCATGCTGATTTTTTTAATGACCTTAACAAAAAGCTCCTTTTTAGCTCTGTTGATATATCTCAATGTTTTCTACTTGCTTTATCTTCAACCCCAGAAACAACATTGCCCTCAAGATGGAGAAGATGTTAACGGCTACTGAACAGGGAGAGGAGAAAGGAAACCAGTTCACGTTCCCTTCTAGCTTCATTTTTCATTTGAAAATGTAATATAACTTCAGAACATATCCCCGATTTAACCCCACCAAAATCTTGATTGTTAAATCAACCAGAAGTCAACTAATTAGAATTCTCAATTAACCAGAAACTTGTCCCTTCACCATTCACTGGAGAGAAAAAAAAGATAAATGACAAGTTAATAAGCTGATAACAGTAATTTTAAAACAAATGGGAAAACATTTTCCATAAGAATGACTAAAATATTATTTTTAATGAATAAACAGATCATAAAAATCAATTAAAAATCAAGTCAATGGAAAATATAAGATAGAAATATATTAGGTATAGAGGATGCAAGTGACTAATAAATATAAAGTCATTTTGCTAATCAAAAAAATGTAAATGAAAATTGATAAAATCCAGTTTTTCACTTGGCAAATGAATAAAGATGAAAAGATCATCCATGCTTGTCAGGGTACCAAACATTAAAATATTTATCTTCATTGGCCTGATAATGTCACTTCTAGGAATTTCTCCTAAACAACCAAACAAAAAAATCAAAGAAACAAATATAAATTTCTGTACAGAGATATTTATTACAATGCTATTTGTAATATTGAATGAAAAGTAGATTTGCTGATTTGCAGAGAAAGATCTGGGAATATCACAGTTACTCAAAGTGGAATATTATGGATATAGAATGATGTTTTCAAAGCAGTATTAACGGCAAGGGAAACTTCTCATGCAATTAATAATAAGACAAGTTACAAGATGTAAAACTGCATTTATACTGTTAGTTCACCTATATACATATAAAAGAGGAACAGATGCAGAAAGAAAGGGAGAACGAAAAATGAAGCAAATATAACCGAAAATGTTAATAGTGGCTATTTCTAAGTCATAAAATTAGAAGTCATTTTGTTCTGTAATTTTTACCTTTCTGTATTTTCCAGCATTTCCACAATGACCAGGAATGGTTTACAGTAATCAGAAAAAGTGAAATAAGAACAGCAGGAGTTAGGAGCAAAACAGTCCAAGACGACATTTTTGGATCACTGCCGATTCATATCAGCTCTCTCTCACACACCCGGACCTGTGTCGTGAAGACTGATGTTTATTCAGAATGGCAACCCAGAAGCCCTGTGAGAGCCTTGGTCACTGGGAAAATATTCGCTGAATTTACCGCATCGAACTTCCTGAGGTGGGTACGTGAAACACCACATCTTGGAAAGATTTTCAGCAATAAGATTTGAAACCAAAAGACTTCTTGTCTAGCCCACATTTAACCAAAAGATCACATTAACCGAAATGACACATTAACAGAGAATTCGGATCAGGTGAGATCTGCCGGATACGTGGCTGGCTCATACCCCCACCATTCGTCATCATCATTGTCGTTGCTGTCATTGTTGTTGGTTTTAGTGACACGGAGAACTGAAACCTGGCTATATAACTCAGTTCTGGAACACTCTACCCACTCTCTCCTGTGACAGAAGATACTCTGTGTTCACCAAATCCCAAATCCCAAATCCCAAATTTTGTTTCTCCTGGGCACACGGTTAGACTATATTTTCCATTCTCCTTGGCAGTTGGGTGCAGCTGTATGAAGAGTGCTGACCAAAGAAAGGTGATGGGAGGTGATGAATACCCCTTGCCCAGGCCTGGCTCCTCAGCACCCTCTCCCACATGCTATCAGCTTGCTCACTCTTGGCTTTTCCACCAGCTGGACACAGGAAGAGTGTCTAATGGGGAAGGACTCTAGGGCCCCAAAGATGGGCTCCAGAGTCCACTGCGTGGAAGGAGCCTGGATCCCTGCATGGCTGTATGGAGCATAATGTAGGCTTATATACACACACACACACACACACATACACACACAGAGCAGGTCTTTTGGGGGAACTATATCATGAGTGAGAAATAAAGAGTTATTGTCTTACATCACTGAACTCTGGGGACTTGTTTGTTACAGCAGCTAGCTTACTCCAATGAATACAGCCCCCTTAGGACAAACACACTCTAGATTACTCTCGGCAGGATGATGGCAGAGGGGCGTTGTAGATGAAGTAGTAGATTTAGAGATCTCAGGCTTGGATTTATATCCCAGTTCCACCACTTTCTAGCTCTAGGGCCTTGAGCAAGTTAATTCTATCTCTCCGAAGCTCAGTTACTTTTTCTGAAAGCCGAGTATAAAAGCAGTACCCGTCTCATGGTGTTGCCATGAAGTTTAAATTTATGATTGTAATTAAGTGCCTAGTGCAGTTCCTGATGAAGGGTGTGCAATCAATGAATGGGGGCTTCTCTTTCTCATAGGAATGACATCCATCATAGCAACTGCTTTTCTCAAAAAAACAAAACAAATAAAACCCCTCGACATCACAACCTGAAAGCAAAGAGCTCAGTCCCTGAGGTCAATGTTCCAGACACTCTTCCTTTATCTGGGCGCTGCCTACAAATCTCCAGTTTCTACAAGTGTGTTCTTTGTCTCATTCACACATCTTGAACCAAAATGTGCCTGGCAAACTAAAAATAAGAGAATCAAATAGAAGAATTATCAGCAAAGGACCCTAAATAACCTTTGCTGTGTTGCAGTGTGGCTGATGTCCATTCGGTATCTTCAGAACAGAAAGCAACTGGGATTGAAAGCGTGCATGAAAGAGCCTTCAATGATTCATTTACACACACACAGAGACACACACACCCACAGACACACACACACACACACACACACACACACACACACATTTATCAAGCATCCCCTGGCATTGTGGTAGGTGCTGTGCAAGGAGTTCTTAGCCCACTGGGTGAGACACAGAAGTAAACAGACAAAAAAAAGTAGTGAGATTAAGGGCTATAACTCATTTATTTAGTCATTCAACAAATACTGAGCATGGAAATGTGCCAGGCACACTTCCGGGTGCCAAGAATTCATCAGTCAACAAAACTGGGGGGAAAAAAGTCCCTACAAATGTGAGGTTCACATTCCAGATAATGTACAATTTATCGAAGAAAGAAGTGAAATATAGTTGATGTTAGATGGTGATCAGATCTATGGAGCTATATAAAGCTAGTAATGCAGTAGAGACTGTCAGCGTGAGATCTCAGGGGGGCAGGGCACCCTCACTGAGAGGGAGACATTTAAGCAGAGTCCGGAAGTAGGTGGTGGAGGGCATCATATTGTTGTCCAAGTCGAGCGTGTTCTAGCAGAGACAACCGGGGAAAAGAGCACCATAGCAGAAGCCTGCTCTGTGGGTTCGAAGGACAGCAAGGAGGCAGCGTTGACTGGGGCAGAGTGAGCACCCCGATCTTGCTTATTCAGTCTCGCCTATCGTGTTGCACTTGGTGTTGGCCCTCGGGCTTGGGCTTCTATTCTCCAGCAGCAGTGTGAGAGCTTCCAGCGAGGGGACGTGGGTGTGGAAAGGCAGGAGATGGAGGAACGTGATAAAAGTGGATATGAAATCGGCAAAAGACAAGTATTCTCATGTTTGCTACCATGATGACACGCACTATCACTTCTTCCTCATCCAGAGATAAGGAGATTGCAGCCCTGGAGGTCAGTGGCAGGGAGGGATTGAAGCTCTCGCAATAGAAACAGTGGCTCATGGGACACAGCAGCATGAAACAGGAGAGGGGCTGAGGCAGGCGTGCATGAAGGGATTCAAGGCAGAGGCCAGGTCCCAAGGGCAGCCCCTAGAAGTTCTTCCCACCTTCTCCACTGCCCCTTACCAGTGACACATATCCTCAGGGACAGGGATTGCCTGGGGAGTAGCTATTTCTGTTCTGCCTTAGGACAGACAGCTTCCAGTGGAAGGTGGTCTGGTCCCTCCCATTATTTCACTGATTCAGAGATCCTCACGCCCTGGGCAGGGACTCTCAAGTGGGAGCCTTTCTGAACAGCCGGACTGCTTCTGATAGTTCCAGTCCAAAAATCCTAGTACCCAGAGTTCCTCCGCTTGGTACATGGGGTTTTTAATACAATTTCTCACTGTCCATAGATGGTCAAGTCTGCGCTTTTAAATAGGATCTTTAAAAAAAAATACGAATTTAGTCACTTTTTTTGAATAGGCAAGAGGTATTCAAAACCAAAACAAAAACCTGAAAGTCACACAGAGAGAGCCTGCCTCAGCACCATCCCCCTGCTACACAATCCCACTGCCTGACCCAAGCTTGGTCCTTAATTGCTTGTGCATCTGTGGTTCAAAAGAGATCAGGTAGCTTTACCTGACCCTCTCCCTGCCCTTTAGTACAAAAGATGCCGTCTTGCTTTCTTCACTTAATAAACTATAGAAAGGGTCTTCTTATTCTTCTTTCATGGCTGCATAGTATTCCACTGTGTGCGCGAACCACAATTTGTTTGACCAGTCTGCATTGATGGATGCTCAGGTTTTCACGAATGTTCTGCTATTACAAATAATGTGGTAATGAATAGCCTTGCATACGTAATGTTGTATGCATGTCTGAACACATCGGTGGGATAGATACCTGGAACTGGGATTTCTCCGCCAAAGGGTGCCTCCACTTTTAATTTTGGTGGGTGCTGTCCAATTGCCCTATATAGAAGTTGTTCCAGATTACTTTTCAACCAACAAATATGCAGGGGAGACTCTTTCTCTGCATACCCTCACCAACCCTGTTTGTTTTCAAATATTTTCATCCCTGCCAATCTAGTAAGAAAAAATGGAATTTATTCTGATTTCTCTTATTATTGGATTTGTTTTATTGTGAGGGAAGTGGTCTCCTTGGGGAAGATTGGGCCTCTCCAGTTCCACATTCTGCCCTTCCCTCCTCCCCCCAGACCTAGATTTGGGAGGCTGACCTCTATGAATGCTTGCATCACGGGGGCTGCGTCGACTCTGGCTTCTAGTTGATCTTGGTCTGTGGGAGGGAGGAGGAGGCTAGATGAAGGAGGAAAGGAGGAGGGATGCCCTTCCCGGCTTTAGTCTCACTGAGTCCTGGTCAGCACTGCAGGTCAAGGGGGCTAGCACTCTGCACTAGGGCGCACCATCTCAGTGAGGACCCTCTTCCATGGTCACATTTCTCACCAGGTTCCAGAACATCATTCTTTACCTTTACCCTTTCAGGCCTAGGAGAGTTAGCCCCTTCCTTCCTGTGCCTCTGCATCCCTTGTGGTCCCCTAAGCCCTGCCCTCAAACCCTTTGAATGTGCCATCTCTTTCCAGCCAGGACTCTGATGAATGCAAAAATTATTTTTAAAAAGATTTATTTATTCATTTTAGACACAGAGAGAATGTTGAGAGAGAGCGGGATGGGTAAAGGGATTGAATCTTCAAGCAGACTCGCTGAGTGCAGAAACCAGCATGGGGTTTGATCTCATGACCCATGAGATCATGACTTGAGCCCAAACCAAGAGTCAGACGCTCAACTGACTGAACCACCTGGGCACCTCCCCATATTATTATAATTACTTTTTTATTAAACATGCCAATCTATTGACGAGGTTGGTTTTGGAAATCAACTAATAATTACACATCGAAGAAGAAGGAAAAGAAAAGAAAACAAAACAAAACAAAAGGAAAGTCTCCTAAAGAATTTTCCAGTTATTTTTCTGGAACCAGAGGCCAATAGCCATTTCCATAAGCCACCTGCTCTCCTGGCAGAGGTACTGGTATGAATTTTCTCCTCAGGGGAGTCCAAAATATTCATGTTTATGCACCACATCTTCCTTTCCCATAAAACCAGTATCTCTGGCCACCACCTGATATGACCACCCTTCATTAGGAACATCTCTCTCAACCTGTAGCCCACCCTACTTTGAAGCCATATGATGCCATGTCAACCACTGCCATCCTCATTGAAAACCTCCAATGACTGTTGATTTCTCTTAAAATAAAGGTTAAACCCTAACTGTCAAGGTTACTTGTGGGTCCGTTCCATAGTTGCTCCTGTTCTGGGCTCTGAGGAAAGGGCGATAAATAAGATGATTTTTTCCTTTGAGGTGTGTATAGTTCGAGGGTGTGGGAGATAATAAGCTGAGAGCTGATGTCAGCCATTAGTGGATTAAAAGCCTATTGGATCTATGAAAGATAATGACAATTAGTGACCCCGAATTAGAGAATCCCACAAATGGAACCAAAAAATGTCAAAGATACAATAGCATAGGCTTTCCTTGAAATGAAGAAAGAACTGAATCTAGTTCACAAGGATACACTTGAAAATACTGAGTTCCAGGAAACACTGATGGAGAATGGGTGACACCATGACATTCCCTGGTCAAGTTCTTGGACTCCAAGGGGGAAGATATATTTCTTCAGGCATGCAGGAAGCACATCAGGGCATTGGTAGTTGAGAAGTCATCCCAATAAGCCAAAAAAGACGGGAGTATCAACAGAGTTCCAAGGAAAAGAATGTGTGATGCAACTAAATTATACCCAGTCAAGTTGTCATGCAAGTATAAAAGTAATAGGGAAAACTTTTCAAACATAAAAGATATCATGAAATATAGCATCACTAGTCCTCTTTGAAAAAAACTTTTAAATAAAACAGTTCAGTGATGAAATGTAGCCCATCAAGAAGCAAAACGTGACAAATGAGTATGTCATTCAGTGCCTAAGGCACTGTAGCAATGTCTACAAGGTTGTGGGAGAGAGGATGAGTTTTATACCCAGCCAAATGGTATTGCCCTTTTGATAAGGGCACTAGTCAACCTCAAGGATGTGTGAACTTAGGGCAAGCACCCCAACACCTCCCTTGACGTGTTACGAGAAGGTAACTGGAGAGCCTAGTTTCCATCTTCAGACATAGGGGAGGATGGACAGTGACTCCAGCCACCTCACCCCACCTTTGCCAAGAGATAGCTCTTATTTGCAACATCTCTGCATCCCTGCCCAACATTCTTCTGCTGTGGGACCTGTGTGGGTCCCAGTTTTTTCTCCTGACACGAGGTTTTCTGCTTTTTCCAACTTTTTGATTCTTCACGTGCCAAGGGCAAGTGCCAGAGCGGCCAGTACTCAGGCTTGGGGATTTCTGTGCCATATCATCCGATAGGGAACTCCTAGCCCAACTTGGGGGCATCTTAAGAATTAATCTCCTTTCTTCCTCCCTTCCTCCCCCATGGGATAAACCCCTCTCAGTAGCAGTGTTCGCGAGCTTTCTTCCCCGTTCCAACTCTCAAAGTTCTGCCTGTCCCTTGGCCGGCTGGGGAGACAGGAACCAATGGGAGGCTTTGGTGGGTCTCACTCATTTGTTTATTTGAGACTTAAGCTCAAAAAGCCAGATCCAATCTTCAGAAGCTTATCTTTATGGTTTCCATTTTATTGAATCTCATTTTGCTAATTCCTCGTGATTCCACACTCGCCATTAGCCATAATGGGTTCTTTATTGGTTTACCCCTAATAATATGTTAATTGATAGTTCTTATTGCTTTAAAACCCGAGCTTTCCCGCGTGGAGAAGCCCAAACAATCGAGCCATTACTAATAAGGCTCGGATATGGGGAGATTTATACGATTCCAAACTTGGCAGGGCAGAAGTGGGGGCGGGAGAGGGAATGTTCTGGATGCAGGGATGTTCCAACACGAAGTTCTTCGGACAGTGTATCAAGGCACTGCAGGGACAGTGTAGAGAGACAGGGTAGAGTGGCCGGTGGTGGGTAGGGCAGGTGAGTGGGCAACCTCGCTGCCAAATGCGGTGTCACCTCGCAAAACACGAGCTGTGGGGACTCGCAGCCTCGCCTTGCCGCTGGCAGCCCGACGACACGCCACACCGGGCCAACATCATGTCCAGCCATTTGTAAACCAAGCAGGAGCCGAGGAAACATCCCTCTCACAAGGAAAACATTGATTTGAAGAGGCTTGGAGTGGGGCTCGAGCCTCAACAAGCGCGGAAGGGCCTTCTTCACTGACACAATAAATTAGTTCAAAGCCGATGACAGCCCAGCAGATTACCCGCCGCCCCACAAAGGAGGAAACGCTCTGGTCCCTTCACGAAAACAGAGATAAAAATTGTGTTCTTCTCCTCTAATGAGGCAAGCTCAGATATAAGTCAATAGAACAATTCATTAACAAATCTAATGAAATCCCCCGGGGTTGCCGGCGAGATGGCAAGTGAAAGTCTCCTTGGGCCGCTGGTCCATATGTTGGGGGTCAGATTGTGGAGTGGTTTCCTCTGGCCCTATTCACTGCCCACATATGGCAGCTAAGGTCACTGTTATCAGACACTTTCTCTGTACACAAAACAAAATTTCCATATGGCCCATGGAAATGGCCCGGCCCGGCTCCTGGGCAGCTTCCCACGGCTCTCTTTGTGCGGCGCTGGTCAGAAGTGCAAAGGAGGTGTGAGCGCTCGGTGACTCTGCCTGCTTTGTGCGTCAGTCCAATTTAGGGAAAATCTGCATCACTTTTTCCCCTGTCTTTCAGGCACAAATGCTCATGTCAGTCTATTAGAACGTGATGGAAGTACTGATTGCAGTCTCCGCATTTAAATCCTTTTGAAACCACGGTGACCTGCGGAAAGAGGGTTCTGAGGGGAAGGACCTTCTCAAGGCCCTTTCAAATCCACATAAATAAAGGCCTTTCCTGGCTTAAAGTGGCCCCTCAGATTGAGCCCCACAGAGCCCCTAAAAAAAAAGAAAAAAAAAAAAGCCCAACACGATTGTCATGGATATTACATGACAGTAACAAGAACAGGCCAGCAAAGACAAGGCTTTCGGCCGCACAAAACTGGATGGGGCTTTCTTCACGATTTGGGCCTTGGATTGTTGACAGCCCAGTAAATAGGCTGTTTAACCCTTTGAAAGTGAATAAAGAGGGTGTAGACAAATGCTTTCTGATGGAGTTTGTGCATGTAATGGGTAAGTGCATACACACACTTGGGGACTTTGGGGACCCGTGGGGGGGGGGGGAGGGCGGCGGAGGAAGCAGGAGGCGTCCTTCTTATGCAGCGGACAGAAATCCCGATAGAATTTCTTATGAAATCGACGGCATGTGGCCGGGGTCGGGGAGACCAGATCCGGACGTGCAGGTGACCAGGACGTTTGGGGCGACAGCAGGAACGCCGGATAATAGTCTCCCATGGCCCCCACGGCTTGTCAGCATCTGGTGCTCAGGAACGCTTGGGGAGTGGTCCCAGGGCCCCCAGTCCCTCACACCTCCACGGTTTTCACTTACTGTCTTGCCGAGACGGGGGTGGCCATAGCCACCGCCGACTGTGGCAGACAATCCGCTAAGCCCTTCATTGTCACGACCACCCTGCGAGGTAGAAACAACCCCATTTTGCAGATGGAGAAACCAAGGCACGGAGTGGTTGAGGTCACCTGCAAGAGATCCCAGCTGGTGAGTGGTGAAAAGGGACTCAGAGTATGCTTCCTCCCGCAGCTAACCTGTCCACAAGCCTGCTCTTCCCACTGTGTCCAAATAGTCGTCACATTGTGTTCAAGACAAGGCAGCCTCCCTGCCTCCCCCCCAACCCCCCACCCCACTCCCTCTCAATTTGATTTTAGGTAAAAAGATATTTCTCTTGACCTAAGGAGCCAGAATAAATGGGAGAATGAAAACAGCCTCGCAGAAATCTAAAATTATGCATATTGCCTCCAATTTCGTAAGTTATTTAGGTTCCCACTGAAATGACTCCCCCACGAGCCACAACTCCGAAGGCTTGGCAGCCGTGGAGTTTCCATAAACCCAAATACTACTGTTTCTAACCTCTGACTGTACTTTAACTGGGAAGGGCCTTTTTAATTCATTTAACTCATTTTAATTGTCTTTGGGGGGATGAGAGCTTTCTTTGGCCAGCTCTGCTGGCAGGGGGAGATGATTACAGAGCTCACGCTGCCATTCACCAAGACCCCTCATGAAAATGCATGCCGGGCTTTGGCACCCCTCGGTAATTGTAATATTTCTTCCTTACTGTTTATGTCAGAGAGTCATTACTGGAAGAGGCTGACACATCTGACATGTGTGGCATCGACACACATTAGGGGGTCCTTAGATAATTTTTAGACAAAGTTTAGTCAGTGTAGCGGGAGCCCGGCCCTGTTGTAAGCAGCAGAAATAAAAGGAAAAACATCTCCTCGTGCTGGCTTCTTGCATAGTCTCATCAGCTCTATGTGTGTGGGTCTCTTGCTCCCCAGGAACCCGAGAACTTCCCAGTCTTGAGGTCTGAGGGCCGGGTCTAACCACGGGTATGCCCTCCCTCCCTTGCCCAAAGGTTGGTGTTTCTATTGTGAGCTCGCACGTCCCCCGCTCTGTGTTGGATAATTTACTTGTGGGATCTCCTTGAATGTTCACATCAAGCAAGGGACAGATTTCTCTTACTGTTTCAGAGCGAAGAAAGTCTGAAGCCCAGGGAGGTTGCACCTTGACCAGAATTAAACAGCTCATTGGCACAGCGCCCCACGCAGTCAAAATCCGGAAGTGCATGTTGTCAACTTCGGCAGTGGGGCGGTGGGGCGGTGGGGTGGGGGTGGGGGTGGTTGGGGGGTGCTAAGGTCCAAGCATACAGATATTCGGGCCCAGGTGTTAGTCTGTCCAGAATCTTACCTCTCTGGCACTCCTCCATTTATCTCTGCTGCCCTTACACTTGCTTCCGACACCCCAGGCCTTCTTTTCAGGCAAGATCAATCCCTGTTAGGAATGTCTCATAATTGCTTGTGTTTTACTACGGAGTAAAAATGAGCGTTTTCCATCACCTGAATTACTAGGACATCCCCCAACTGGAAGAGGAAGCAAATCAATGGCCGGAGAAGGAGAAGGAGCATTTTTTCAAATAACACACACTTCAGATGCGCGATCTCTAAGTTATTACAAATTATAAGGTTAAGACCTCTTAGATGAACCCTAGCTGCTTAAAAATTTAAAACTCCAGGGTAAAGCAGTGAAGTACTAATGAGCTTCCAGGCACTAAATATCAGAATCTGGGCTGGGGGGGTGGGGGGGACAGGGGGCAGGGAGTGGCGGGGAGGGGGGCGGTAATTGTGATTGGTAGAGAGCGTATGAGTGTCTAACGGCCAGCGTGTGGAAGGTTTAAGGAAGAACTCTATTTGGGGGGAGGCAGTGGGTGGGGGTGGGCGGTGGCAGGCGTCTGAGAACATTCCGGATGAGACTGGCTGGTTCTCTGATTGAGAAACGTGAGATTCGCCCAAACGCTTCATTATGTCAATGCAGCATTAGTCTTCCACAGCACATCTTTCCCCGTCTGAAGAGGAAAAACAAAAGCATTTGATGAACTGTGATGCCTTCACACCAGGGTTGGAGGCCCTGTGTGTGTGTGTGTGTGTGTGTGTGTGTGTGTAAACCTTTCGTGAGGAATCGGGATTAAAATCTCTAAGAAAATACAGCAGGCAGAAGCGACGTGTAGTATTTATTTTCCCAATGGAAATGTAAACAGTGGTGGGAGAAGATGAACTTATTTGGAGAACAAATTGACCCAACCCAATTCCATGCTCCCAGAGACGCCTGCTTCACAGGAAAGGGCAAGAACTGATGGGCTTCACTGCATACGTGGCGGGTGTGTTACATATCACTGCCCTCCCCCCCACCCCAATGGCCATCCCCAGCTCATCACCAAACACACCATCCAAAGGAGCCCATGGCTCCCAGAGACTGGTAAGGACCTTACAAAGTTTACACGCCCGTTCAAAGGGTGTGGTGTCTTTTTTGTGGGTGTCTAAGATAACAGAGTCCCCAGGTTATGTCCGTTTCCTGCCTTTGTGGGTTGGAATCACTACCTCGTAAGTCTGACCTAGCCATCTTGGCCCCATGGCCACACTCTGAATCCAGGAGCAACAGCTCACGGGGACACCCATGGTGACCCGCCCCGAATTCCCCCGATTTCCCCCTCTGACCCCCAGTGTCTCATCTGGGGCTGATACCAAAGATCCACACGACAGACTCATTGGAATTAAGGATGCTACCATGGGCCACTCGGAGGGACCCTCCTGTTTGCTCAACACCAGCCTCCCCCTCTCCGGCCAGCTTGGGTCTGAGCCGCACATCTAAAATTAAATTATGCTTAGGATAATATTGTCTTGAGCTCACAGTTGCTGACATAGATATTGACAAAGCCTTAGCCAGTATTTTAATAAGAAAACAAAACGCAGGAAAAGGCGCCAGAGTTTCCGAGAGCGGATCATTAAGGGGCCAGAGGCTGGCATCACAAGCCGTCCTACAACTTAAACTTCTTTTGACATCTAGTTATGTCGAAATGTGACTGATCACCTAGGGGTTGGAGCTCCTGAGAGGGAAAAGTTCACTGACAGACAGCCGCACGCGAAGCAGTTCTTAAATGAGAATCAAGAGAAAGTAGCATCCGGGCGTCCTGACACCCGGCAGCTGCTACCTAGATCCGTCTAACTAAGGCAGGCCTGTTCTGGTGAGTTCTATTAGCATCTGCACGCTTCTGTCTCATTATCACACATCTGCCCAACTTTATTCCAGTGATGCCGCCTCTCATCTGACAGCTCAGGCGTTGTCAGGGCCTGGATATTATGGGAGCAGGGTACTGCGGGCTCAACGTGTTCACTTTTATTTCCTAAAGACTGGTGTGCGGTGTGACAGTACCACGCAGCAGAGGTGAAGGAGATAATTAATATATTGGACAGTTCCTAAACAAAGCTGAGGCATGGCTTTCTGGTGAAGCCACCCTTGCTTTCCTCAAGCGGGTTGTTTTGGGGGGCTGGTGGGGGGGCGCGCCAGGAGATCAAAGCCCGCGTAGACCTCAGCTCTTTGCCCATCTCCCCCCCTGCCCTCGCCAAGCAGAGAGCCACATGCCAAAGATGGGCTGAACTTGACACTTCGAATTTAAAAAACAAACCCCAAAAGCCACACTTCCATGTTGATCAACATAACACCTATCAGTATCCTGGCTTGGGGATTTTGTGCGGGAACACAGCATCTCAGCTGTGTCTGAGGCTTCCAAACGGACCTCCTGCGCACAGAGGGGAGAGTGGGAGCCCCGGCTCGCCCTGTTTGCCACCATCACTAGAACGACAGGTAAGGGCGGCCACGTTTATGTAGAACCACAGCTTCACGTGGCTACCTTGAAACCCGAAATCGATCCACTGCACCTGCCATCCCGTAACCTGGCGGGGTGGGGGGGTGGGGGTTGATACCGAGCCCACCAACATGTCAGATAGGAGGGCTTTGGGGTTCTTTGCTCACTTCCAGCTGCCAAAGGAACTGGTTCCCCACCACCTTCCCCATCCCTTGCCCACTGGGGTCTTCCTTGGGGGAAAGGAAGGCCCTTCCGTGTCTGGGTCATCTTGGGTTCTGACGGGCTTTGAGCCCTCCTGAGTCCGATTCTAGAGGAAGACCGAGGTTCCTGGTGTGGGCACGATACAGGATAAAACATGGTCCCTCTGAAGGGAGGGAAACCCAGCCCCCTGCTTCCCAGCCCCTGTGAACATCGTGGAAACAATGGAAATTGGCAGAGAGGACGAGAGGTGCCCACTGAGACTCAAACCCCAAGGGACCCCAAAGGGAGCCTAAAACAGCATCCCCAACAAGCCCCAGCCAGCCTGAGAAGCCGGTGTGTGCAGTTCCATGAGCCACATAGGAAAGCCATTTAGGAAACTCCTGGCTTCCCTCCCAGCGCTCATGGCTTTCATCCCTCTGATATTTCTTTGTTCTCCTGCTCGCTGAGGGTTTGTACGGGTTAATGGAAAAATTACTGCTATTTTGCAACAATGCAATCAAAGTCAGTTCAGCAAACCCTGATAAAGTGAGAATAGCCTATTCAGAATGAGCTGACGGGCTTGAACTCACAATTGCAAAGTTTGAATACAAAATAAGATATTCCCTTTTTTTTAGAAAAAAAAAAAAGACAGAATCCGTTGTCATTCATGCTAAAAAGGCATTACAGACTGTCGACACTGTACAGAAAAATAGGAGATGTTGACCTTTTTATTATAGACTTTTCTCTACTGTTGCCCTTCTTTCAACTGCACATCTCTCCCCCCGCTCCCCCCGCCCCCCAGCCCCCCTCTGCACTCACACACACTCTTTTCAGCTGTGTGTTATCTCAAATAATTACCCTCGCTTCTGGCTGTCCCTGGTGACTTCTGCTGCTAAAAAAGCTACTCATTGTCGGAGACTGAAGAGGGATTTCAAACCTGCTTCTTGTGGCCGGGCAACGGTTCCTAATTAACCACTCAGGTATTGAGGAAGCTCCCAGCCTAGCTCGCTTCCATATGGCTGGAACATGTCCGCAGTGATAATCACGGAAGGAAATATTGTATCAAAAAAGAGCTCACACCACCGAAAGCTTGTGCAAATTATTTTTAATGATTCTTCTCTGGTGAGTCGGCTTATTTGTTACTTCAAGCAGAGAGAGAGGGAGAGAGAGAGAGAGAGGGGGGAATGCATTTGTCCTTGACCCAGATCCTCATGGCACGGAGCCCCCCTCTGTGCCCCCTACCCCTCCAAATCTGATCCTGGGCACTGGGCAGAAAGAGGGTACCCCCAAAGTAGCAGAGCCCCACTAGGTGCCCTCAAATGCTTTTCTCACTCTGATTTTCTGGAAGCTTTTGTTTCTATTGGGTGCCTCACTCTTCTCGAACACACTCACAAGCACACACACTGAATTCACAGCGTTTCCAACCAGCGAGTGATTTTAAATAACTCAGGGACTGAGCTGTTCGGCAGTACTTCACATATTCCTGCCTCCCGTATTTCTTGCTTTAAATAATCCTGCGGGTGTGTGTGTGTATGTGTGTGTTGGGGGGGGGGGGGATGGGGGGATGCTGATGGCCAGAAATGGAGGTGGCGAAGTTTATAGATCTAATTAAAAATGAAGTTGTGTTTGCATTTTAAAAACCACCTATCCGCCAGCATACTGTGTCAGTAGACATTATGTACGATTTTACTTTGCGACAGAAACCATTACATTTAAAAATTCATTACAGCAAGGTTAGTTAGACATATGATGGATGCAGCTTTAATCCTGCCATATATTATTACAGTTAAAATGTAAATGATGAAAAATATTTTGTGCTTATCAGCATTTATGTGGAAATGTGTTTTACAGTGATATATGGCGTTATATTTCTATTATTGTGATGGAAAGAAAGCAATACAAAAAGATGAAGTGTTTATTAAAACATGGTTACTTGTGATAACATATGCCTGTTGTACATGACTTTAAACATATTCACTGAGGGCATTTGTCCAAAACAACTGTGAAATGTATTTGCTGTGCAAATCGGGCTAAGTTTTTTCTTCTGATTACAGCTCTTTTTAATAGACCAATATTAATTCAAACTCATGAAGAATGCTGTGAAGTTGGCAGCTCTGTTTCCTTTCTGACGTGGTTAAAAATGCGTGTGTGTGTGTGCGTGCGTGTGTTTAGAGACACAGTTGATGGCTATAAAAAGAAGGCTTGCGTGTTTATTTTATATAATCATTCAGAGGAAAACGGGCCACCCAATTGAATGATGTTTCCAAAGTGATGTCATCGAGGGCACAATAAAACCCTATTACAGTTGTAATTAACACAATGGAAAAGTGGTATCGAGCGTCACTTTCCAATCAGGTGAGCATTGAAAAAAAAAAAAAAATGATGAGGCCATGCTGGGTGCATTTCTGGTTCTGCTGGGGCAGCGGAATATTTTAACTGTGGTCGTGGAGGAATCAGTGAAGCAGGAGCCCTGCAAACCTCAGATACTATACTGGACGGGACAGTTACCTCTTAGCTCTCCTTTTGCCAAGTTCACTCACAATGTGGTTCCTGCCTCCGGCCCCCCTCCCCTGTTTTCACCAGTCCCAGAACAATAGTCCATCCAACTACAAAATGAAATAGAACACAAAAAGAAAATAAACCCTCATCAGCAACCACAAAAAAAAAAAAAAAAAAAAAAAGAAGAAGAAGAAGGAAAAGAAAATTTATTACTAAATCCTATTTAAAGAAAAGAACAAAAGACTAAGGCCTTCTTCCTATAGACATTCTCTGCTGTAGCGCTTGTCATTCAGGACAAAATGGTTACAGTTTTGCCCAACTGCCTTTCGGCCCATAACCTTTAGAGTAGGAAGGCTGAAACAGTGTTTCCCGGGTACTGGGGAGTGATGTCCCGCCAAGGTCCAAGCCACCTGATTCACTATATAAATTGCAACTCTTTCTCCTACCTCCCGTGGATGACAGGTCTTGTAATAGATTTGAAATCGAACAGGCTTGAAAATCTGTTCCCCTTTCCTCTTCTTTCATTCAATGTCCCAACCTTTGCAAGGGGGACAAGGAGAGGGCGATTGAGACTCTGTGCAAATTTCATCTGGTCTCCCTTACCTACTCCTGCTCCTTTTTCTTCTCCTAACAGCTGCTTGTAGGAGGATGTCATTGTGTACATTAGCACTGTAAAGTTTCGCACCCTTCGAGGCTACCTTTGGTACAGGAAGCAAGGAACAGGCGAGCCAAGGATAATACAGGCTTGCTATTTCCTATCTCAGCTCTTTCCCTAACCGTGCTCCCCGGCTGCCCAGAGTTGTTATCTTTAGGAAGTCCAAGGTGGGGGAGAGGGAGGGCTTATCTGGCTCCCATCCGAGCTGGAGACATGAAACTCCTCTCGGCACACCTTGGGAACATTGTCACACAGGGGTCACATCCGCTCGGATTCGACGCCAGTGACTGAACGGGGGCCTGTGACCTACACGGATCTTCACCTCTCTTTGTTTCGTGCATACAACCGACTCAGCTGATTTCCTTCAAAGTGCAGGTTATAGGACTGGCGAGCATGTCTTTCCAGTCCATCAGGAAGGGGAAGAGCGTCCCGCACCCTCTGCAAAACACTGCCTCTCTCTCTCTCTCTCTCTCTCTGTCTCTGTCTGTCTCTTGTGCATTTCTCTCTTTTCTCTTTTAAATGTTTAGTTTCTCTTAAAGAACCCGCCCCCCAACCCCCGCCCCACTCACCAACACACACGCTTTCTGAAGGAAACACGGGCTCTCAAAACAACTCGCCCTTGGGTCCGTTTTTCCAGCCTTGAGAATTTTCCCAAGCCGGGATCCCAGAAGCGGTGGAGTGACCCGAGGTTCCCTATTAAATGTATTTATTTCTCCGAGCTGAAGAATATTTGCTGAAAGCTGGATTATCACTTGGTAGACCACCAGCAGCTGTTGAAAACCGGGACATAAAAGCTTGTTTATGTCTTTAATGGCCTACTTAATGATGGAGCAAGTATGTTATTCATAATAAAATGCCAAGAAATAATCTTAATACCCCAATGCATGGCGCTAGTGAATTAAGAAACATCTGCTATGTCATAAAAGAACATTTTATTTGGGGTCTACATTAAAAACATGATTCCGTGGAGTTCTACTGATTTATATTGTACACAACAAATTATGATGTCTTGAAGTAATTACACTTTACAATTAAACCTACAAGGGCCGTTCTTGGGGGAAAAAAAAAATACTAACCAGTCTTCATCATTCTAGATCATTTAAGCACAGACTGTGGCCGTGCCTCAATATAGTTCACCAAAGCCATGCTTAAACTCTTTCTCGGTGTTTGTGCCTCCCTCAGAAGGTAACCAAGCTAAACGATGCTCCAGAAATTAACTTTGCAGAAGAAAACGCCTACTCTGATTCTGGGGAAAAGTGTACGAAATAGGACCTTTCCACCTGTCCCTTGCCTGATTCTGACCCAGAAGGTTATTTTAATGTCACTTGAGGGAGGAAGATCCAGAACCTGGACCTGGCTGGGAATGGAGAGGACGGAGCTCAGCCACACAGGCTTAGGACTCCTGGGTTGGGTCGGGGGAGGGGGAGTGGCAGGGCGGGGAGGTACACTCCCAGAGGGACAGATGCCAAGAGTCTGGGACAGGGTGGCCCTAGAGATGTCCCCGAAAGGGGAAAGGTGCTGAAGGCACAGGGTGTGACCAGCCCAGTCCCAGCCCTTGCTCTCTCTACTCCAGATGGCGTCTGTCTTCAACACACCCGCTATCACACCAGGAAACTGTGTGTCACCACCTCCATGCCCAACACCACTCATGATTCTAGGGACATGTCTATTGCTTCCTGGAGCTGGGTCCTCGGAAAGTCAAATGTAGCAAGAGGAGAAAGACGAGTTATTTTAAAAGCTGGCTGTAGTTGTCCTACAGCCAGTTGTCCAAGGGCAGTGACTCCTGACCCAGGCTGCTTTGGGGAATGACCTGGGCCAATGGACAGAATATCTGTACCAGACTCTACCCTCAGGAATTCCGATCTCATTGGTCTGCAGTGTCCATCCACCTGCCTGACACACACACACACACACACACACACACACAAGTGCATGCACGCACTGCTATTTTTTGTAAGCTCCCCAGATGATTCTCATGTGCAGTCAGGGTTGAAAACTGCCTTTGAGAGATTAGATTTGTTTTTGTTTTTGTTTTTGTTTCTGTTTTTATTTTAAAGATGGGTGCCTCTTTTGTCAGACAGACACCATCAAGAGGTTTTTTTTTTTTTTTTGGCTTTAAACAGTGAGGCTGCCTGCTGTGGGTGGGAATGGTAAATGTCAGATGGTCTGTCACTCTGGAAAACAAGACGGTGGATCCTCCAAAAATTAAGCAGAATTACCACACGATCCAGGAATTCTCCTTCGAGGCACAGGCACACCTCAGGGACACTGCAGCTTCCGTTCCAGACCACTGCAATAACGCTCGCCGGATGAGAGTTCTGGGTTCCCAGCGCGTCTAAAAATGGTGTCTAGAGGCACGTGGGTGGCTCAGTGGGTTAAGCGTCTGCCTGCGGCTCAGGTCATGATTCCAGGGTCCTGGGATCCAGCCCCGCATCTGGCCCCCTGCTGAGTAGGAAGCCTCCTTCTCCCTCCCCCACTCCCTCTGCTTGTGCTGTCTTTCTCACTGCATCTCTCTCTATCCAATACAGAAATAACATTTTTCAAAAAGAAAATTTTAAAATTTTAAAAATAAAATAAGTAAATAAAAAATTTGTGTGTATACTCTGCTGTGGTCCATTAGGAGTGCAAGAGCACTATTCCTGAAAAATGTATGTATTCTAGTTTAAAACTACTTTGTTGCTTAAAAACGTTAGCCACCTTTGGAGATTTCAGAGAGTCCTAATCTTTTTGTTGGGGGAGGGTCTTGCCTGGATATGGATGGCTGCCGACTGATCAGGGCGGTGATTCCCGCAGGCTGGGGCGGCTGGGGTGTGAAGCAGCAATGACGTTTACAGCACGGATTGGCTCTTCCTTTCACGAATGATGTCTCGGCCGCATGCGATGTTGTTTGATAGTATTTTACCCGCAGCAGAACTTCTTTCAGAATTGGAGTCTGTCCACTCGAACCCTGCCTCTGCTTCGTCAGCTAAGTTCCTGCAATGTTCTGATCATTCCAGTCATTCCAACACTCTTCACCAGGAACAGAGTCCACCTCAAGAAACAACTGTCTGGGGGCGCCTGGGTGGCTCAGTCCGCTAAGTGTCCTACTGTTGATTTTGGCTCAGGTCATGATCTCGGGCTATGAGATGGAGCCCTGCGTCGGGATCCCCATTCAGTGTGTGGTCTACTTGAGATTCCCTCCTTCTGCCCCCCTCCACAGCCTCACTTGAAATTTTTTTTTTTAAGAAACTACTTTTTTGGCTCATCCATAAGCAACTTCTCCTCCTCGGAGACTGTATCACGAGAGGGCAGCCTTTCGGTCCCATTTCCGGGCTCCACTTCTCATTCTGGTTCTCTTGCTGCTTCTATCCCACCTGTAGTGACTTCCTCGACAGAAGTCGTGAGTTTATTTAAAACAAACAAACAAAAAACACAAAACGCCATCTCTGCAAAGCACAGGAAAACAAAGCACTCCCTTGTGCCCCCAAAAGAATGGGTCCTTCCCAGGGTCCTGAAAGGGGCCTTGCACACCCACGTTCATCCCATTATTCACAGTCACCAACAATGCAAGCAACCCACATGCCCTTCCCTGCATGAATGGATAAACAAATGTGGTATGTCCATTCAGTGGAATACGATTCAGCCTTAAAAAAGGAGGGAAATTCTGACACTGGCTCTGAAATGAATGAACCTTGAGCACATTGTGCTGAGTGAAAAAAGCAAGGAACAAAAAAGACAATGACTATATGCCTGCATTCATCTGAGGTACCTAGGAGAGCTGAATGCACAGCTACAGGAAGTAGCATGGCGGCTGCCAGGGGCTGGCCGGGGCTGGAATGGGGAGCTGGTGTTTCATGGGGACAGTTTTGGTGTAGAAAGATGAAAACATTCTGGGGATGGATGGTGACAGTTGCACGATTATGTAACCTAATACCTCTGACCTATATACTTAGCTACTGGTGAAGATGGTAAATTTTGTATGCAATTTACCACAATTTTTTAAAAAATTTTAAAAAATCATTAAAGCAAGGCTACACAGGCTGCATTGCCTAGTAAACTGTCAGAAGTAACACACACTTTGGCCTCTGCAAAGGGCTAGGTGGTAAATAATTCGGGCTTCGTGGGCCCAAAGGTCTCCATCTCAAATGTTCAGCTCCCTCCAAGAAGCACAAAAGTAGCTAATGACGGTGTGCAGGTGAATGAGTGTGGCTGGACTCTAGGAAGACTTTATTTATGGACACTACAATGGGAATTCCACATCATTTTCACACTGAAAATTATTCTTCTGTGATTGTTTTTCAGTCATCTAAAAACAAAAAAAACGTTCTGAAGTTGACAGATCACACACACACACACACTCACACGCACACACAAACAGGCGGTGGACCAGACTTGCCTGCAGCCCATGGTTTGCCAACCACTGGTTTAGAGGCTAGTCCTGGACCCAATTTGCTAGAAACTTCCCTTCCACACCAGGCAAGCCCATTTCCAGGACTGCTCAGATTTGGTCTCTGAGGGTTACCGGGCCTCTGAGTGACCAGCCCTGGGCTGTGTGTGTGGAGTGTGGGCAGAGACAGAATGTAAGCTCCACAGGCCTGAGTGAGAGGCCCCTCCTGACGTGCAAGGGACCTGGGGCAGGGAGAGAAGGAAAGTAAGGTGCTAGCCTAACACTGAGGAGTTAAGAATCCGGAACTCAGAGCTAAGCCTTCTGAGATGGTTGCAAAGTTCTCTTTGGCTGGGTGGATGGATAGAACAGACTACAATGTTCTGTTCTGTAGACTATTTAAATCCTTTAAACCATTAGACTTCTGATACACAGGCCTCCCTTGGTGTCTCCGGGCTTACACATGCTAAGAATGGGTTATTCAGAGACTTGCAGTAGGGGCTGCATCTCACAGCAAACGGGCTGAGGGCACTGATGGCACATTGAAGGATGACAGGAACAGTGCTGAACAGAGAGGGGGGCACGGTGGCAGGTGGCCGCGTGACAGCCAGCACAGGTCCCCAGAGTGAGTGAAACAGGCCTCTGTCCTCCTGGTACGGGGCCATGCTTCCCACAGTAGAGGGCCCCTCAGCCTTTTTATTTGATCTTAAAGATGATTTGGATGGGCTTGGGTCCATGGGGAGAGTTCTCTGGTTCTCAACACACCCCGATCCGAGGATCCTCTGTCTGTGTTCCAGGCTACACGTCTGGTATCAACAGAGTCCAAGGCTGCATTGCCGGCTCCCAGCACTGCCCCGATTGCTCTCTGAGCCAGTTCCGTCCTTTTCTGCCTGGATCATCTTTTAATTCTTTAAGTGCAGTTAACGCCTCCATCCAACTGGCAGCCTGTGCCCAGATGGAAGCTGGCAAACAAGGGGAAAGATACTTTGGTGAAATTGCTCCAGAGTCAGGTCCTAGCTGCACGAAGGGGAGGGCTATGTGGACCAGACCCATCCTTTCCCGGTTTCAGGGCAATAAAGGCCCCTCTCCAAGCTGGCTCCGGGTCTCACGCTGTTCCTCCTATCTGGCAAAAAAAAAAATGCACAGGAGGGACGCTTTCATGAGAAACAAGATGGTCATGATACACGAAAGCATTTTGAGAATATATACATGTTTGATAGGTCCTTGCACTCTCTGGGCAGTGATCTGCCTAGAAATCGTTCCTCTAGGAATGGAATCTAAGGCAGGAGCACAGGAACATCCCACTGGCCCACACAGCCATCCTGCCACAGGAGCAGCATAAAGGATAGAAGTCACAAGGGGCGCCTGGGGGGCGCAGTCAGTTAAGTGTCTGCCTTCGGCCCAGGTCATGATCCCAGGGTCCTGGGATTGAGCCCCATGTTGGGCTCCCTGCTCAGTGGGGAGCCTGCTTCTCCCTCTCCCTCTTTCCCTTCCCCCTGCTCATGCTTTCTCTCTCTCTTTCTCAAATAAATAAAACAAGATCTTAAAAAAAAATAATAAAAAGAATAGAGACCATGATGGGATTGGGACCAAGGTCGCCCCTGGAACGGTGGCCTTCATCCGTGCTCATGGAGGAGCAGTCACTTTTTAACTAAATATAGTGCAGATATCTGATGGGTTTAATGAAGAAAAAAACAAAAAGCAAGTAAAGGAAACAACCTTCCGCAGCGACCATGCACGTCCTATAGAAACTGGTGCCCATGTCTTGCCTCTGCAGGAGGTTGGTGGGACCAGGCGCTCACCCTGCATTTCCAGCCTCGTCCCCCACTGTGGGTCACCACATTCTCTCCCCCAACTAGACTCATCCGCTCCCAGTTTCCCAAGGCAGCCTGAGGTTTTCCACCCTTCATCCCTTTGCTCACACTGTTCCAACCACTTAGAATTCCTCTTGTTTTCAGCTTCACCTTTTGGCACTTTTGGGTTCCCCTCAAAGACTTGCTGCACCATCGAGCTCAGATATCATCTCATCCCCTTCCTTCGTCTGAACCTCAGACATAGCACTTTATCGTTGGCCTTGGGTGTTGTAGTTCAGCATGACAGTAACTCTCCCTGCATGTCCTTGGGAACTTAGACGACCTCTTGGAATCCTAGTTTCATCCTCTGGAATGGAAATGTTCATAGATGTGCCAGCATCACACACTTGGTTGCCTGAGGACTCAGTGAGAGTCTGCGTATGACACGTAGAAAGCGGATTGTGATCCGCCGCCGGGGCCACCATCATTCATAATCCGTAAGCTATATGGATACCTTGCAGGTTCCCACTAGACCACAGGCACTGAAGGCAAGGACTGAGTCTCATGCACTCTGTAGGTGGGTCACGCTGACAGACTCTTAGTAAGCAACTCTTCTCTTGAATTCTACCTTCTATTCTCGAATGGGGCTTACCAGAATGTAAGGCATGGTTCCTTCCACTTACATGACTCTTCTTGGTCCTCAAGAAAGGGCTCTCTGCTCTGCTGCTCTGCCCTCTCCACTGCCCTCCACTCACGTCCTCTGGGTCAGTGTTTCCCAAGTCTAGTTATTTGCATGCCTCCGCCATAATGGTTGACATACTCATGTGCATTAGTTGGATTTGTATTGGTTTTCATTTCAAAGTCCCCAAGTTAACAATGGCTTTTAAGAAGACAAAATGAATGTCTCCCTCATTTTCCAGAAGTCTGGAAGTAGTCGCTCCAGGGCACGGTGTGGTAGTAGACACCCGGGCCTCTCCTGTTTTGTGGCTCGGCCGTGTGTGGCCACCATCCCAAAATCATCGTGGCTCCTGGAACTCTAGCAGGAGGTAGGGGGACACAAAAAAACAGAGCCACACTCTTCAAACTGTGTAAGGACACACATTTAAGGACACACCTCAGAATTATATATACTACTGCTGTTTGTCATTGGTTGACAAGAATTAAGTCACATGGCCATATTTAGCTGCAAGGGACCCTGGATAACCTAACCTTTATTCTAGATGGACAAATGCCCAGAGAAAAATTGTGGCTCTCTTGTGGAGGAAAATGGGAGAATGGCAATAGGGAAAAATGAGAAGCTTCTACCCCATTGTGAAATACCCATACTATATATTTTTTACTTTAAGCATATTATACATTTCCAAAGTAATAAGGCACATAATTTAAACAGTCAAATAATGCTAAAAGTTTTATAATAGAAGGACAACATTTTTGGCTACTCACCCCCATCCACCTCTCCAGAAGCATTCACTTTAATTCTTTTAGTGGTTTCTTCAGGCATTAACCTCCATGCTTCTAACAGATAAAATGATGATACAGCTATTTCTTGATTCATTAATTTTAGGCTTTTTATATTGACTTTCTACTTTGGTAAATAAGAAGTTGGCTTTTTTTTTTTTTTTTTTCCACTCACACACACACATACACACACACACCTGCCCTGTTTCCTTTCCCTCAGATTTCCCAGCAGGACCATATATAATTTTCTAATTAAGGCAGTATCCAACATTTTCATTTTTATGACACTCCAAATATCATTTGCTGTTGAGGCTAGTGGAATGCCATAATTATGTTTCCTTTTTGGAAAGTGCATCTTTTGTTGGAGTCAATTATCTCTTTTTTTTTCATTTTCTTAGTAGCTTTTTAAAATACCCATTTAAACTTCTTCCCATCTCCTCCAGTAACTTCTTAATAGAATTATCGCTGTGTTCAAAATATTAGATCGTCTACCGGTTTAATTTATTTTTCCTAAAGCCTCTCCTCCTGAAACCCTCTGTCCTTCAATCAGCACCAGTTGCCCTTGAGGACTGGTGAATGGCTGTAAATATTACCTTGTCCTGGAATTCTTTTCACTTCTTTCACATGTTAGATTTATTTCCTGGATCCCAAACTCTCTTTTTTGATGAAATACATTCTCTAGTCACTGCTTGGGAAGAGCCCAGGGGAGGTAGATATGCTGTCCATGAGATGTCTTGATTCTACCCTGACACTGCTATTTTGGCTGGATATAGAATTCAAGATTGCAAGGTCATTGTTATTCAATATGTTAAAGGCTCTATTTCTTTTCTACCAGTGTTAACACTGTGATTCCTTTCTTCTTCCCAGTCCTTTGTGTGGGATAGGACTTCTTTTTTCCTCTCAGAAATTCTCAGGGTCTCTATATTTTGTCTTCTGAACTACGTACCATTGAGCCTTAGGTGGAACTTGTAAAAATTCACTGTGTTTACTTCTGGGTGGGTCCTCTCAACAAATATAACAAAACTCATGTCCTTTAGTCCTGGAATATTTCCCTGATATATGGTTTTTAAAGATTTTATTCATTTATTTATTTGAGACAGAGAGAGCATGAGTGGGGGAGGGGACACAGACTGAGAGAGAAGCAGACTTCCAGCTGAGCAGGGAGCCCAACACTGGGCTTGATGCCAGGACTCCAGGATCATGACCCGAGCCAAAGCAGAAGCTGAAACCCACTGAGCCACCCAGGTGTCTCTGTTTCCTTGATACATTTCACTCCTCCATTTTGTGTTCTCTCTGTTCTTTCTAGAAGGCTGTATAGTCAGATGTCAGACCTCATGAGGAGATCTTGTAATTTTTTCATATTATCTTTCCATTTTTTATCTTTTTATTTCATTACTGAAAGATGTTGTCAACTGTAACTTCCAATCTGCCAATTGCATTTATTATTTCTTCAAACCTACTTGGAATTTATAGGGTCCTTTTTTGTTTATTCTCTGGTCAAAACTTAAAAACTAACTACATCCCATTCTTGCTTCCTGGATGCTGTACATTTCTCATCCCTCTGTGAATGTTCATTATAACTCCATGACATTTTCTTCTATTCCTTGCATTATCTCTAATGTCTCAGAATTTCTCTACTTCTGGTTTCCTGTTTGGTCTCTGGCTTTCTTTGTGGGGGTTCTCTTTTAATAGATGTGAATTCTTGGTGGACAGTTTGTATTTAGGAATGCAGCAATAGACTGGGGGACCTGAGCATCTAAGAGAGCATAGTGAATGGTCAGCTTTCTAGGGCAGTTCTATGTATTTTCTCTAGCTCCAGGTTCCCCATAGATGAATTGTTGACCCTCCATTTTCAGCTTATGGGTTATCAGGCCAATGGTGCATATTGGGAACAAGGCAAAGAAAGGGCACAGGGAGGACCAGACAGTAGAGTTAGTTACACAGGCTTTCACCGAGCCCACATATTTTTATCATGGCAACACAACCTCATTCTGACTTGGTCATCTCTTATCTATCAGCTTTCCATTTTAACATATTGTGGTTAAGCCTCACAGATGGCCTCTAGTGTCAGTAAAGATGGAGACTGTATTTTGGTTTCTCATTCTTCTGGATATTTGGGAGTGATTCTAAAGAACAGAAGGGGAGAAATATACCTAGTAATCTTAACTCTGAAAAGTCCTGTGCTCTCATGTGATTCATATTTGTCTGTATATTTGAGTCATTCTTTTCACTTAACTATATTCATTCAAAAAGAAAATTTTACATCACTGCTGCAAAGTGGAAAGAAACTACGAAAACAAAGAACAAATAAAATAATATTATTAATGCTGGTCAGCTCCTATGGCTTGCTGACGGCTCTGGGCTTGGGGTCTGTTCTTTCTTTGTTTAAGAGATAGACTAGCAGGTATTAGAAAAATGTTACTAATAGAAAGACATACTAATACCAAATAGAGACATTTTCCTATTATTAACCAAGAGGACCAGAAAAGCAAGTGATAATTACTGACCTGGGCTTCAATTCTGGGTTCTTTTTCCTTTTATCCCTTATCACCTTTCTGTAGATCTTTATATACCTAGCTGACTTCTGGTCATTGCTCTGGTTTTAGCTCAAAGACACCTCCCTGGCCACTCCCACTAATATAACCCTTCCTTGGGCTTCACTACGCTGTCCTATTTAATTCATCAGTACTTACTGTCAGTAATGAGCCCATTCATTCATTTGTTCATATCCCATCCTTTCCACACCCCTGCCAGAATGTAAGTTTCATGAGGGCAGAGACTGCATCTGCCCCACTTACCCAACACATCCAGGCCTAAAATAAAAATCGACACATAGTAGATGCTCAGTAAAGATCTATGAGTGAATAAACACATGAATGAAAAAATTAAGAAATTCTTTTACTATTCAGTTTCATTGCTTGCCCATTAACAGCTCTCTGGCAGTCCTGCTTTCTCTCTGTCTCTTTCTTCTTCTTTCTCGTCCTTCCCCTCTCTCATCAGGTTTCAACCAGTAGGCTCGCTCTCATGTGATGGGGAGAAAAGTAATTCTTAAGTGGTGGCTGAAATCAAGTTGAAATAAGCTGACAGCCCTCATACCACCTCTCAGCATCTCTCACGAGGGCCAGAATCTCACAATGACAGATGCTGGTCAATTAGGCAGAAATACTTTCATCTTAAAAGAGAGAGAGAGAGAAAAAGGATTTAAAGACCCAAAGGTATTTTTGGCTGACATAAGTGTAATTAATTTCTTCACAAGACAAAATGGACAGAAAATGAATGCCATTAAGAGTCTGGTTTTCACGCTGCCAAACGCACAAGTCAGTTCAGGGAGAATAGCAAACTGGCATGTTTTTTCTCCCCCCTCACCATGTTTATTTGATTTAAATGATAGTAACAATGAAAAGTAGAGATAATTTACACAAGATTTTCCATTCCGGTTCCTTGGATAAAAAGGGATGATCTGGCTACATTGGGGTTGTATTTCTGGATGGAAATCATCACAGAAGCTGAGTAGCGTCCGCCCCTTTAAGCAGAGTATGGAATCTTGAGTTCGCCACAGTCCTTGGCTGGCGGGCATCGTGCATCTATGCTGCCCTTACAAGCACTGAGGTTAGGGAACCATCTTCAGGACAAGTGGTAGGTGCCAGGTCTTATTCTGTGGCACATCCCCTATAAGACGGAGCTACAAACCAGACATACAGCAGGTGCTGAGTAGTTATACAATAGGAGGACAAAGTTCCTTCTATTTTCTCAATTTGCCACCAATCTATTGACTTTCATGCTTCTGTGCCTTTATGAAAATTTCAAATTTCTCAACATAGGGATCTCCCCTGAACCAATAAGATACATCTTACTCCAGGTGCTCATGAACATCTTCCCCCAGAAATGAAATAGTCATTATTCCTGTAAAGAAATATCTAAATAATTACTCTGTGTTTCAATAACCAGAGTGACCAGTACTTTCACTGAATCAGATGCTGTCCGTCCTGGGTAGAAAGGACTCTATTTCCTCCCTGATACACAATCAGAGCCACTTCTTTAAAATAAGGTGTCTGGAGATGCCTGAGTGGCTCAGTCGCTTAAGCGTCCGGCTCTTGATTTCAGCCCAGGTCTTGATCTCATGGTTGTGAGATCGAGTCCCATGACAGGCTCTGTGCTGGCTGTGGAGTCTGCTTAAGATTCTTTCTCCCTCTCTCTCCCTTCTCCCCTCCAAATAAACAAGTAAATAAATAACGTTTCTGTTTTCACCCATAAACCAAATCACTAGATCACGAGGTCAGAGGCTCGTCCAAGCAACCAAGAGAGCGGGCGACCCATGACATCTCCACAGTGACTGTAAGTGGCTCTGAATTTTGTGTGGGCTCTCTCCATGCAGGCCAACCTCTCTCAAAATGAATGAATGAAAAAAAAGGCAATACAGACTTGAGGAGGTGGGTATGTAAGTCTAATTTTGCAGGTGATTACAGGGCTTTTTTGAACATGAGCCAGCAAGAAAGTGAGCCTTGATCCATCTCCAGTAGAATAAAGTCTAGCTCTTGAGAGAGTGTGCAAATTTATTTAAGGTAATTTTAAAGAACAAGGACTTGGCAGACGTCAGGGAATGTCAGAGTTTTCTCTTTAATTAAACACCTCCTCGGGGAGGTGAATTTGGTCACTGTTCTTCTGAATATTGAGCTGAGATCATGGGAGGCCTGTGTCTGCTTTGCGACCATGGTATACAGAATAAGGCATAACAATTAAACTAATAAGAGTGGTGAGGTTTGGCAAGTGATTGGCTTAAATACAAGTGAGCGTCAGTTCAAAGTAATCCACAGAACAATCTCACTCACTCATTGGCCTTTTTGAGTAAGAGAAGAAAGGATGTGGTCATGGATGTACCAGGAATTGCACATAACCCAAAGCTGAGCTTATCTATGCCAAAAAATGTTCTGAGTAATTGTTCCCAATGTACTATTATTAGTCTTGATTTGTTCCATTACTATAGAGACTAACGTCTCTGCCAAATTTTGTAAGGTTAGTCAAAACCTGGGTTCACCCATGAGAGCATGACATTCACGTCTATCTTAACAAAAAGCAAAAATGTTAAAAAAAAACCAAAACTCCTCTTTTTCATAGTGGAAGAGCCTCTGTCAGTTCTCATTTTTCTTTACATTATCTATTATGTTTCTATGTTCCTTATGTAAGATTCCATGCAATAAATTCCTCCAAGAACTTAGAGCCAAGAAAATGTTTCCCTCCAGATAAACTTCCAGGGCTCCTTTTGATCAGACTCTGAGATGAACTATAAAGTTCATCTTCTTGGTGTTTTCACTCCATCTGCCAGAGAGCGTGGAGTTTCAAATTTGATCCTGCCTAACAATTAAATGTATTGAAATGAACAGTGAATCAGGAGCCTGAAGATCTGACTTCTAGGTCTAGTTCTATCACTTCTAATTTGCATGTGCCTTGAAAGTTTTACTTAACCTGTTTAAGCCACAGTTTCTATGTCTGACAAGTGATGATAATAACTCCATGTGCCCCCGTAGTGTTTGGCAGACATTCTTGATGGCCCATTTATCAGTCATCCCCTACTTTTTCTCTTGATAACAGAAGTTCTGTATTATTCAGTTTCCCAATGGCAATGTGGCTGGAATAGGTAGGTCCAACCTTGGTAAGGGAGTCATCCCTGGTCAAGGCCAAATATGATGGCCGCATTCTCCTTTCCCTGAGGTTGCTTCAGAGGTGGACGTGTG
Organism: Mustela erminea; assembly: GCF_009829155.1. NCBI lineage: Eukaryota > Metazoa > Chordata > Mammalia > Carnivora > Mustelidae > Mustela > Mustela erminea. The sequence goes on along the minus strand of NC_045632.1, from coordinate 31,963,144 downwards.
ACTCAGTTTCGCTGAATGAGTTATAATGAGAAGTCTGCTGGGAAGCCTGGGAAAAGATTTCCTCCATGAGAGATGAGTAAGGAGAAAAATCATCCCCATCTCCCACCCCCAAGCCTTTCTTTTTTGGGACAAAGTTTTGTGGGGATATGAAAGAGCTGGAGCTGGGCATCCATCTTGAAACCATGAGGAGAAGCCAAAAGATTTACAGGAAGTCAACCCTGGAATCAAGGAACTCCTGAACACTCAACCCTGGAAATTTCTGGTCTTCTTGCTATATAGAACAACCGATGTCTTAGACTTTTAAGTCATTGATAATTGCGCACTCTACTTTTGTTGTCAAGAGTGTCTTAACTGTTAGTTACTTTGACTAATGTACATCAAAACACGTTGAAAACTATACGTGTTGTGATAATTACTATGTTTATTCTCAGTACATCTACTTCTTCTCTTGGCCCACAGCTTCTTGACTCATCCCTAACTTTTTCTCTCTGGTTTTCCTATACTGTTTTAAGTGATGGTATGGAGAATCAGTCCTGGTAATTATCATCATTGTGGTTGTTATTGTTACACAGTATAGCTATTATTCGTTGACTGTTTACTATGAGCTTAGATTTGTGCTAAGTGCTTTGGTACACTGTCTTATTTAATAAGCACCAGAACTCTATGACAGAGATGTTACAATGATCTCTACTTATAGATGAGTACATTGAACTAGTATATTGGTGAGAGAACTAGCAAGTGGCAAAGCTGAAGCACGGATACCAGACTGGATGACACTAGTGATTGTACACTCAACTGAATCCTCGGATCCCATTCATTTGGAAGATGTAAATGACAAGTCAATCAATCAGTCTATCAACAAAGAACCTACATATTAGGCACCAATCCTTTTTAAGGATACCAAACCTAAGTCTGATTTGTCCAAGGATTTTCAACAGGGTCGCCAGTCCAACTTTGTACCTTGGCCTTGTCAAACACCAGAAATTCTTATCACCATGCTTTCACCATTGAAACGTGGCTACTGATGGAGAAAGTCAAGTAGAACCTGTGAGACAGAAGGGAAGAAATCCAGACTTCTACAACAGGAGAAATTTTTTAAAAGGAGGTGTGTGTTGGGGGGAGGCAGATCAAGGTCACCATTTTCTCACAGACCCCAAGCGCTACAATATAAATCTCAGAACGGTTTCAGGTTGGTTGGCTGGTAAGGAAATTGCCACCATGCCAACATTACAACTCTTCTTTTGCATAGCTGCTGAACCCGCTGGTGTCGAGAGTAGTTGAGAAGGTATCAATTAGCTCAAATACCTACTCACTTGACAAGAAACCCTTATCATAAGCGAGATGACACAGGCATATTCCAGAAGGTGCTGATAGGGAAGTTTGCCAATAGGCTCATCTTGATGAGAAATACCTCCCCCCAAAAAATACTTGCCTCTCAGCATGTCAGACTCTATTTCAACAGATGAAAAGGCAAAAGTGGGGATCATATCGAGTGAGTCTGAAATTGTTTGCCGCACCAAGATCCCACTGTCCTCTTGAAGGTTGTTGTCCTTTGGTTTGTCATCAACTGTCCTCAAGCAGAGTCACAAGCCATGAAGAAATGGGAGGACAGAGATCGGGGGAGTTGAGATTCAGAAACTCTAAGCAAAAGTGATGGGTGAGATCTAGTCTCCTCTGTCTAAAAGAAATGTTACGACATGCGTTTAGGAAGCTGACATAGTCCCAAAGGTGTGGTCAAGCACCAAGCAGGCTTAAAAGCAAAGGGGAGACCAGTAGCTCTTTGAAACGGGGCTGAGGACTATGGGGTCAGTAGCTTGTGTTGATAACATAGCAAAGTCTTCTGAGACTGCATGGGAGAAAGGGAGGTTGCTCACTCGGGAGGAGTTTCTGGTAGCAGCCCTTGTCCTAGGCATTGGTGTCGGCATTAGGATGCTCTTCCAGAATGATCTGGTACCAAATGTGGTGGGACAGAACTTTGCATTGGTGAGCGGGAAAGTAAGTAGGCTCTGGACAGCTTGTAGGGAAACAACCCTAAATGAGTCCAAAAATAGACCTTTCCACCTGCTTCTTATTACTAGGAGTCTGTCTTGCCATCATCATTTTGCAAAAGACCCTCATTGCCTTGAGATGACAAGCCCTTGCCTTGGTCCCCCTCCTCTGTCCAGCTTTTTGCACCATGTCCACCAAAAGCCTCCCCGTCCCTGCTACTCCAAGGAGGGGAAGAAAACGTTCTGTCCGGACCACATTCCACCCAGGCTGGCCATTCAATGCCCTGGTTGTGAGCATGTGTGAAACATCACGGAGCCCTGTGGGGTGCCGGGACCAAGAGTGTTCAAAGACACTCCCGTTATCCCCTGTTTAGGTCAGGCAAAGGAGCTGTTGTGAGTAATTCATGGAGTGCCTATACTCGGAGGCATTACCCAATCTCATTACCATTAATTTTTGCATATTTAACTACAGTTTTTAATTAGATGGTATTTTATTATTCATGCACATAATTTGAGTCCAAGTCGGGCTGCTCTCTTGGAGGAAAGGAGGGGGAAAAAAAAAGGTGGGGGGTGGAATCCTTCTGAATTGAAAGTTGGTGCCGGGTTGCTTCTTGACTGGTGAGCGAGCATGGCGGACTGTAAGTCTATAATGGTTCTCTTTTAATTTTGCTAATAGCTATCATGTTATGTACCTTTATAAATTTGTTAAATCCAGAGTGCTGGGAGTTGTCTCCGTATGTGATAACTGTAAATAGTTTGCTCTGTTTGGTTTGCACATACAAACTGTTTGCTCAGGCTCCTTGATGTATTATTAAAAAGGGTAATGGGCCCCTGGGAAACCATCTAGTTATATGCCTTCATTTGCAGAATAAACCATGCGTTGTTTTCATCTTTACTCATGATTGTTAATGGCACTGATGATGAGATGGGTGAATTTTTTTTTTCTCCGCTGCCTTTATCAGCACTGTTTTATTATGCAGGCAGAATGGCCAGGCCGCTGATTTTGTCTAAGGTTTTCAATTAGTCATTTGACTGAACACATCTGTGCTGGTATCCACCCAGAGCCGGACGGCAGCTATTACCGGTTTTACACCTGCTGAACCATGGCCATAAACTCGGATGGGAATAAACCTAAATTGGCCTTTTAGATATGGTTGGAAAGTTGTAATGTTGCAGTGTTTTATAGCGGTGTCAGGAAGGTGTGAACTTTTCCGCCTTCAGGTCTAGGAAGCCGCACGATATTCTACTTCACTGAAATGGCTCACTTCTCGGTGGGTTATTAATATCTGTTTGCCGGTTTTGCAGTCCCGATGACTTAATCGGCTGACATTAAGGAGATAAGATTATATTTGTACTGCAGCTGGGAATGGTCGAGGTTTAATTGTGTTGGTAAACAGAGCACAGTGGCTGTTCGGGCATCTCTGCGGATGCTGGGAATTATTCGGCAGCAGTTTGGAACGTGACTCTTATATCTTCCACTGAAACGAAAATTGCTTCATGGCACAGCGGAGGTCTCGGGGCTGGAACCGGAGGTGCGCCGCAACTTTAATACTCCAAAGGATCTGTCATTTATCACCGAGGACGAAGCCCGGGCGCATTTCGGCAAAATAAAACGCCATCTCCTCGCCGCCCTGTGCTCGTGGGTTTTATGAGAGACATTGCTAATTGCTGAGCATCTAGAAATCTCCTTTGTGGGTCTTCAGAAGTCGCCAGGGATCAGGAGGCAAACCTGCAGGGAGCCATAGCCAGCTCACTGAGGAAAAGCTCACATTTGGAGATGGGAGTCCAAGGACATTTGCGGGGGCAGCAACGTTTCTGTTGGATCCAACAGATTCACTGGGGACTGGAATAAAAACATCTCCCTCACTGTGGGAAAGTCCTGAACAATGTTTCAGACTCTCAGGATGACAAAAGATGTTGGCATTGCAGCCAGAATGGAAGAGCTTGCCCTGACACCATCTCTGCCCCCAAGGAATTAAACTTTTGTTAGTTTCACCATGGCCAAGTGCGGTGCACAGCCACCATGTTTGCCCCCGATCAACATCCACACCTCTGTGCTGAACCCCTGAAAGCTGGTTTCCAGCATAAGAGCCTATTTCTTGATCACCCCTTCCCTTCTATCAGAGGCCACGACCCATCATTTCTCTAACCACTTTCCTGACTACAAGGTTAGCTCATCACGTTGGCAAGTAAGGATCAGATCTTCAACGTAGTTCACACCGGCCAAGTTCCTTTCTCAGAACTTTCTTCTTGGTTGTTGTTCTTGTTGTTGTTTGTTTTTCTTTCCGAGGGCTATCTGGGATAGATGCAAGTCATAGCCAATCATTCTCCTCCTCCTCTCATCCCATCTCAACGTTTACGGAGGCTACACTGCAAGGCTCCACAGCCAGCACCATGGAACATGGACCATTCTAGGACAGCGCCTTGCATTAACGCCCTTGTGTCTTCATAACCACCCCACGGGCAAGGGGCTGTTGTCATTATTCCTGTTTCATAGAGGAGGACACTGAACACACATGAGGAAATAAATCCCTTGTGATTGCCCAAGATCTCACTGTGAGTAAAGGAAGGAGCTGAGACTCACTGCAGGCAATCTGGGTCCTATCCCAGGTCTCTAAACATTAGGCTTCTTAACATCAGAAATAGTTCCTCCAGCCATGGGTGTGAGGTAGCAAGTGAGATCTTGCTGGAAGGGTTCCATGTGCTGCAACCTTCTTTTCTCCCGTCTCTCTTATGGGTAGGTATTTAGGTTGTCTCCCGTTTGTCCAGTGCTCTAGGAATGTGCTCTTGCCCATCTCCTCAGGCACACATGGACATATTTAGAAGTGGACTTGCACAGTCCCAAGTCACGACATACTGAAATTTGACTAGATAGTGCCAAAATTGCCCTCCAAGATGGTTCAACCTATTTCCACATGTCGATAGTGTATGGGAGTCGCTATTTCCCCATATCCTTGCTAATATTCTGATATTATCAAGCTCTTTGTGTTTTGCCAGTTCAAATACATTTTTCAAACTTGAGATGTGCAGCTGTTTGGGGAATGCAACATTTGGATCAGCTTTTTGTGAGGTCAAGCCTTCTCGTTTCCCAGGCAAGCCCTCTCACGCCCAGCTTGGCACCCAAGGAAAGAACATTGCTCTAGATTCTTTAAAATACAAGTTGAAAAACACAAGATCTTTTCTCCTCTGACAGTGTAGACCCAGTGTCAGAATAACTATGGGAATGACTTGTTCCAAGGCAGTATTTTTCAACCTCAGAGCTATAGCGATAGATAGCACATTGCATTGGGAAATCCTGTCATAGTTAATTGTGTCAACTCTGGAGTCAGATTCCTCGGGTTCAAATCCCGGCTCACCACTTCCTAGCTATAAGACCATCTGAAGACTGTACCATTTCTGTACCTGTAAAATGGGAATGTTCATAACACTTGCTTCATAAAGTTGTGGCAAAGGCTAACGTTTATGTAAAGTATGTGTAAAGCATGTGTAAAGCTTGCAAGACCGCCTGCCTCTTAGGGTAGTTCTGCTTGTTATAACCTTTGTACAACCATTGGATCTAATAGGCTAGTGACCAGAGAATGCATTCCTATCTCCTGTGCTAGATTTTTTTATTTTTTGAAAGCACCCTTTTAAAGATTATAGAATATGAAAATCTAGGAATCACTATGGCCATTGGGGTCAACCTTTTCTAATAGCCACGAGCAACTTTCTGGCAAAGGCATGTGTTCTTCCCAGTCCCAGCACCCAACGCAGTGCTTGGCACCTCCTGGGTGCTCAGTAAATGATGGATGGACAAACAGAAACGCCATGGCTCCTTGGTCTCTGTGGGCAAAATTTGTACTCATTCAAAATGCAAATAAATGCCCAGGGTCCATGTTCAATTCAACTCATGGATCAGAATCCCTTGAGCCCAGCCCTGAAGTCTGCATTTTTGAATAGCTGCCTCTGTGACCTTTGGCATACTAAAAAGCCTTGGGTGTGAGACTACGGGTTATGCTGGGAATTTTTTCTATCCTAGAGAACAATTATTTCCAGCACCTGGCCTATTTCCTTACACATTGATGGTATTCAATAAATATTTTTTGGTTGAGTGAATGAATCATCTCAGGTGGTAAATATAGGATTTTCATGCTTACATGGCCCCGAGAGAGGGAAGACCTTCAGATCCTTTTGGGCACAGTTCCTATGGTTTAGCTCTCAGAACCCACATCCTGATGCCATGCCGGGCTCCCAAGAGGAGGAGGCCGAGGTCCTCTGTGGCAATCTCCCCTGTGAAGCTTCTCAGCCTGCCTCAGGTCCTTTGCAGTCATGCAACACTCTGAAATGCCTTACTGTCAATACCTGGGACTTCCAAATCTCACAGAGATTATTAAGCATTCTGGAGGGTAAATCATTTCAAGCCGAAGGTCAAGCTCACTTCAGAAGCTGTCTCATCATCCAAACTAGTCCACTAGAAGACCTCCTAGATTACAGACTATGGCCTGCCAGGACCTCATAATCTAGTGGTTCCTCCTTCCTTGCCAACATCCTGCCTCTGACCATCACTTCTCCCTGATCTGAAGGACCTCTGATCTCCGGCTTGACTTCCATACTGGTGTAACTCCTGCTCTCTCTTCTGTCACGCCCAACCCACACTAACACTGCCAGCTGCCCCCAGGCCCTGCCTTAGCCAAGAGAATTTAAACTTCCAAGAATCGAGTCCCAGTGTAGCTCATTCTAATGAGAAGAGCTCATTCTTCAGAACTACAAAGTGCTTGCCACCCATTTGGAGAGGCACCTGGGTGGCTCAGTGGGTCAAGCAACCTACTCTCAGTTTCAGCTCAGGTCCTGATCTCAGGGTCATGGGATCCAGCCCCGCATCCAGCTCTGCACTCAGTCCCGAGTCTGCTCAGGATTCTCTCTCCCTCTCCCTCCCTCTGTGCCCCTCCACCTCTCTCTTTCAAATACATAAATAAAATCTTTAAAAAATAATAGCCATTTGGAGATGGAGCCAATGTTGGCTCAGATGTATTAATTTTTTTGAAATCCTGGTTTCGGTTAATAAACATTATTTCCACTGTTGGAATAAGCAGCCATCCCTGGAAGCTGCTATTAAAATATTGAGGGTTTCTGGACTGTGTTCAAATGGATGTCAGATGGATGTTTTCAGTGATGGCCGATGTGGATGGAGTCCTTCCTAGTTCCAGGCAGAGAGCGGAGCGCCGTCTGCTTCTTTGTCCCACCAGAACTTCACAACAAACCAGCGGGGTTGATATGAACACTGTGTCTATTTCACAGAGGAGAAAACTAAGGCAAGAGAAGGATACAGTCATTGCTCAGGGTTGGAGAGCTAACGAACACCAGGGTTGGATTCGAATCCCAGACATCTGGCTACAGATGCCATAGGTGCCAATGGAAGGTGCTGGCTGGCTGCTGGCACCTTGCGTACCCTTCATTCCCTTCCTTGCAAGAGTAGTGAAGACACAAACAGGGCTGTCCTTGTTGGGAAGGGAAGCTAGACCGGTTGGACTGGCCAGGGCGGAAAAATTCCCCAGCCAGTCCACAAGCAGAGGACGTAATAGAGAGGTAACATGAGGCCTGCAGTGACCCCTTCTCTGGGCTCCCTAGAAGGCCCCCAACGCTGAGCTGTTCACCTCCTCTCCACCCGGGCCCCAAATTGGCTGCATGTGCCTGGGTCCGGCGAGCCTTCTTCTCCCCGTGTGGTAGCCACAGTGTACAGCCCAGCACATAAAAGCAGAGGGCCCGACAAAGGGAAAATGAAATTTCCCTTGAGCTATTTGCCCTGGCTGACTAACCCGAACCTTCCTTCTTAGGATGAAGAGGAGCTCTGATGTTCTGATGTTGAAAGCATCAAAGGCTGATCCCCTCAGCTGAGCAGTGACACACAGTTGCTTGGCAGCGAGGGCCCCAGGAGCTCCCGCCCGCACCATTTCCAGCCCAGACCCCCGAAGGCACCCTGCGTCATTAGCAGCCAACACATCACGAGCTAGATGTCTAGGCTATTCTGCATCTCGCACCTGTCCCACCTCCTTCTCTGTCCGCGATGCCACCCTCTGACCCCCGCCCCTCTAATGAGGGGGACACAGACCCTGGTCTCTTCCTAACACCCTCTGCACCCACTACCAAGTTCAAAGCCGTGGAAGGAAGCCCGGAGAAATACAGATCAGCTTCCAGAAGGCCAGAAAATGCAGTTTCTAGAAAAGATTCTTCTCAACGGTTTCATCTTTTTTTTTCCTGATGGCAGAAAGTGATCCGTGTTCACTGTTGACCTTTCAACAATTCAGAAAAGTAGAAAGAAGAAAGTCAGGGAGCTGCAGAGACCGCCGTGGAGAGTCCCACGGTGATGTTCCGATGACAAGCGTCCGTCTGCTTAACTATCCAAGCAGCCAGGAGCAAACACTTGGCCTAATTTGTACCCTCCTCTTCACCCCCTGATTATGTGGGCCTGTGACCTGCTCTCCCCTCACCCCCCACCCCTGCCAGGATCATAGCCACCTTTCCCGCGTACAGATGTCTTAAAGCATCTCCCTGAATTAACCATAAATTCTGAACTTCTTCCAACATTTCCCTTAAAGCACAAGAGCGTCGCGCTGGCGACGACACCCGAGCTGGCTTCAGACTCTGCATTTAAACTAAACTGATCCTAAAAAGATGGCTGTGAACCAACTTCAGACAGCCACCAGCAGCTCAGCGAGACAAGAGCCTCTCCCCACGATTTGTGTCAAGCCAAAGCTGTGACGCCCCTCCCCCTTTGTTTTCAGAAATTAATAAAGCTCTTCCAACACACTCTTCTCTGTCACTAATAGCGAACAGTCAAATCACGGCTTTTATTCCCAGCCCACCGCATCAAGTAAATAGAAGCTTACGGGAGAGACCCAGGAACGATAAGCAATTCCCACGGCAGCAAATTCTTAATATATAAATTCATCCAGCAGCTTTAGTATCAACTGGCAAAACCAGGAACAATGGGAAGCAGTCAGGCCTGGCTCTGACGAGGTCACCCATCAAGGTTATCTATATTCAATTACTGGTATCTACAAACTTGCATAGCTGTCAGCTGGTCAGAGCCCAAATGAAAACTCACCATGCACTCAGAAAGCAAATATAGTTTCCAAGGAGAGCCTCAAATTAGCTCCGTGAATGACTTGGCTTCAAACGCACAGAAGCCATCAGCCTTTGGGGACGTTTCTGCCAACAGTGCCTCAATGTCTAAATTTGGGCACCATCTTATAAATCTCTGTTCCCGAAGAAGGAAAGGACTGGGATTGCTCCTTAACCTTTGGCGATGATAAATTATCTCACTTAACAATAGATAAACTTCAGACACTTTTCCTGTACGGGGTACCTATTGTGAGGTCACCGCTAATCTCTAGCATCTCCTCTCCCCCGCGGCCCTACTAAAGACATGTCGGGGGTGAGGAGACACAATTATTTGTTTTCTCCCTCCTCCTCCGGAACCATATATCATGTGTGGAAACAAAGCTCTCCAAGCACAGATATGTATCTGTTTCCTTTATCTGAGTTCCTCTTCCCATCAGGGGCAATGGTAGGGGGACCTGTGGTTGGTGTGAGGTTTCCAGAGCCTGGAAAGGAGGGACATGTCCCTCCCCGGCCCGGCTGGAAGTGGGGTAAAGGTCTGGTTCTCTGGGAGGACAGAGGGCGTGTCCCGTGGAAAGGACGGCTTTCCGTTCACGGCCATGTTCCGCCATGGCTTCAAGCATACACCACCATCCTGCCCGGCAGGTGCCTCTCAAACCCACCAGGGACATTGACCGACCAGGAGTGTTAAGGCTCATCAATAACGAGGTAATCTCTAGCTTGGTTTGGGGAAGCCATAAACGGTGGACTTGTTAAGGACTAGGAGTCTTTCATTTTCTCCTCAGGCCAGAAGCATTTGAGGTGTTACTCTCCACTCTTCATTCCATGCTTTGTCCAATATCTACCATCTTAATGATGTGATGATCCCCCACTTCTGGTGACCCCCCTCTGGCCCCTCTTGATGCTGGTATACCAGCCATGGGCTCACATAGTTCATTTAAACAACCAAATTAAGGCCTGCACATTCATAAGTAGAATCTCCTTAGATTAATAAGACCAGGCTTCAGGACGAGATTAAAAATATGATTCCCTTCATAAGAAGCTATGTAATGTGGGCTTTTAAAGGGAGGGAAAGGACAGACTGAACAATTTCAGTCCTGACTTTCAGTCAGGCTGGAACACCCTCCTACCTCCAACCTGTCCCCTGACACAAGGGGTCTGAGCTTCCAAAGCTCAGGTTTCCTCCCATGTAAAGTAGAAGTACAATGGTACCAGGCCACAGGGACAGTGTAACAGGGTGGCCAAGGGTTCGGATGTTGGTGGTGGGCCACCTGGGTTCATATCCTGACAACGCCAGCTTCTAGCTGTGTCTTTGGACAGTTTGCTTAACCTCTTCATGCTTCCGCATTCTCATTTATGTAATGGGATCACAGTGGTACCTACCTTGGGGTTGCTGTAAAGATTCACTAGATTAATACATGTCAATCACTTAGGGTGATATCGGATAAGGTTATGACTTTTGTGAAGATAGAAAGATTGGTTACTGAGTGCCTGCTCTGATTCAGATTCTAAGCGAAACACTGACAAATCCATGATACGTAGATTTTTAAGTCCCTGGCTTCATGAGGCTTCTAGGGAGAGCGATAGATCCCCATCAGGGAAAAGACTTGACAATTCTGGGCTGGGACTGTTATTACAAAGGACATGAACTAGGGGTTGTGATGGACAAGGCAGACCTACTTGAGACAGGATATCAGGAAGGCCTCTCTGAAAGAGGGCATTTGAGCTGAGACAAGAAGGAAGCGAGTTAGCAATGAGGAGAGTAACAGTCGTGAGGAAGTGAGTGGAAAGAAAATCAGGCAGAAGGAATAGCATCTAGAGTCACCCAGAGGCAGCAAAGGAACTTTGGTCATTCAAAGAGTGGGAAGGACATCTCCTCCCTGGGGTGGAGAAGTCAGCAGGAATGATATGTGAAACAAGACCCATGGCCCAGGCAGAGACCAGACACACAGGGGACCACATGCCAGGTTCTAGTTTGGGTTCCATCCCAAAAGAGATGGGAAGCTACTGAAGGATGCCATGAAGCAGGACAGGTAACTGATCAGCCTTCTGTTTTGAGAAGATTGCCCTGAATGCTGGATACAGAACGCATGGGAGGGAGTGTATCAGCTATCAAGTGTTACTACAGTGTTATGTAACGAAGCGCCCGCCAAATTTAGTGGTTTACAACATTGTTTCTGTTAGGGATAGCATTTGATTTCTCATTTTTCACAAGCCTAGGGGTCAACTGGGCTGGGCTGATGCTGCTTGGGCCTGTCCATGTATCTGCAGCTGACTTGCAGACGGGTGGGGCCTGGCTGGTCTAGGATGGCTTGGGCTGGGTTGAATTCTCTCCTTAAGTCATCAGGACTCCACATCCTTGCTTCTGTCACATTCTACTGACCAAAGTAAGTCACAAGGGCAGATTTCAGAGACAGGGAAGCAGACCCCACCTTTTGTAGAGAAGGACCTGCCAAGTCCCATTGTAAAGTATGCAAACACAGGCAGGAGCAAAAGAGGAGGGGGCAGGAGGAAAGAAGTAGGACCATTCTTGCCATCAACTTTCCATAGGGGACAAGACTGGGAAGGGATGAGATCAGCTAGAAACCCACTGTAGACACCTAGCCAAGAGAGGACACCTCCCTCTTGGGAGGTGGACATGATCACAGAATAGAGAAAACAAGAGAAGATGATAGAATACCTGTGGAACCCTGAGCACCTGTTAGGCACATGGACCTTTCAGCCAATAGTTGCTTCCACAGCTTTAATGTTTGGAGGGCAGGTGCATGACCTGTTTGTGGTATGGGGTGGGGTAGGACAGGATTGAGGCATGCGAGGGACATGAGTTGAGGATGAAGGTAAGTTTGGGATGATTGTACTTCTGATGACTGGAAGGTTTTTTACAAATAATTTAGCCACAGAACTGAAGAACCCAGAGGAAGGAAGGAAGCAATCAATGGCCAAACCCATAATCTCCCTTAAGTTAGAAAAAGGCATCAGGAACAAAAAAGCTAAAAAATTCATAATATTTCCTCAAAGACAGGGCCCAGTCTTCTATGTATGAAATGTCTGCTGTATGCTATAGGATTTATAGACATTAGCTCATTTTAACTCATTGGTACCTTATCACAACCCTCTGAGTCAGGTGAAAATACCAATTAGGGGACACAGTGGCAGAGCAGGAATTCAAAATCATGACTGTCAAATTGAGCAGGTTGGAGCATGGCAGTCATGGCGGTCATGGCGGTCATGGCAGTCATGATGGTTATGGTGGTCGTGGTGTTTATGGTGGTCATGGCGGTAATGGCGGTGTTCAAGGTTGGGTTATTAGTGGTGGTGGTGTAGGTAACAGCAGTGATAATAGTAGTGACCATAGTGGGGGTCATTGGGGGGGGTACCAGTGCTGGTACTGGTCCTGGTGGTGGTGATGATGGCGCTGGTATTATAATCATAATGGTGGCCATGGTGATGATACTATTTGTGATGGTGACAATGGTCATATGAATGCTGCTGGAGTTGTTGGTGTTGGTCACGGAGAAGGCACTTGTGGGTTGTGGTGTGCTAGTAATGTCAGTGATGGACAAGGGTAGAGGTTGAGGTTAGGAATAAAATGCAAAGGCTTAGCCCTACTACTAGACATACCGGGAGACTGCCAGGAAACACATGTGTTTGGACAAAGGAAACCACCAGGAACCTTCCAGCATATGTGGCATTTCTAAATAATGATTAAGACCAGGGCAAGACTGTGAGTAAAGCCCGAGAAAATCACACCGGCTCCGGGGCTTTCGCCGACAACGTCTTTGTTGATTGCTCTCTCTCTTCTTTAAAGAAGAACCACCTCACCTTCTGCCCCACCCAATAAAACGGCTCGGTAAATATAATTACTTGCACTGTCTAATCAATAGCGGATTGCTCCTGGCCCCGGCTTGTTCAATATCAGTGTCTGGGATCACAGAATCTTGATACTTCCCTCAAGATGCCAATTTCTGCTTAATGTTAGATAAACCACATCTATCAACACCCTCCGCTAATGAGATTTTATTGTGTCATTAATAATCTACATCTTAAAAATATGTTTTCGACTAATATAACATGAAATACGAGGTTGCAAATATTCCACACTTCCCAGTCATAGAACTCCCGATGGCCAGTTGAACAACTCAAATCAATGTTGTATTAAGCAATCTCAGAAAGTGATTACAGAATTTGAGAGACAACCAACGGGTAGGCGAAGAGAAACTATTTTTCCATTGATTTTTTTTCTAAGAGAGAGAGAAAGAATTAAAAAGCCGTCTCCATTCATAGGAAGAGCCTGTCGGTGGAAGTTTGTTACCCCCAAAGTAGGTCAGCTCTTTGCCCTGAGTTAGGGTCACGAGTTCCAAAACAGCCCAGGCTTCTCGATTCTCTTAATATATGAAAACCAGAGCTCAGACTTCTCCACAAAGAGGAGACAAGCTACACCCACCTCCTTCGAAACACGTCGCAGGTAGCACGCGGCCAGAGACCTGCCGTGAAGGTTCCTCTGTACACAGAAGCGGCATCGGGTAAAACCCCCATTCCAAGAGACTTTGTCTCCAGGACAGAAAGCCCCAGAAGGTGTAGCTACACCATAAAGCCAAGTCACCCACAAGCAAATGCCAGGGACAAGGAGAAGTGCCGTGGGGTAACAAACAGGCCCAGGTTTTCCTGATCTGCGAAAATCACATTTATTTTCATTACCTCACCGCAGAGGTAAGAATCTGGCCTGCCCTCCTTTATCTCCTTATTAGGAATACTCTCTCATTTGGGAACCAGGCGATCCGGAAGCCCAGCTTCGCAGGGTTTGTGGCTCCTGAATGAACGACAGGCCGAGTCTGCATGACGAGGCTGTCTGTGGAGATCTGGGCAGTAATATTCACCCTGATACTCTACTACACGGCTGCCTCACTATTTAATGAGTACCATAATAAATAGTGTGTTTCTTAGGCAGAGGGGATCTGTAAGTTGGGAAGGCACCTAGGCAAAGAGAGAAGGAACGTCCTTTGCAGGCTAGCGTGAACCTCACTTACAGGATGGTATGTGCCCCCCCCCAACCCCAGCTGGGCATGCCTGTGAGTTCTGATGTGGGGGGCTGAGCTTTGATGGAGTGAGTGCATACATACGCACACTGAGTCTTCAAGCATCTTAGCTACCTGAGCTCCCCCACACCCTTTTATACCCAGTTGCCAATAGATGTGTGAGTTTCATCTCAAGGACTTGACATGTGTAACAGAGGGTTGTCTATTTCATGGAGTCTCCATTCAGCCTCTGATAGCAAATGTAGTTATTTCTGTACAGAGCTCAAAGAGACCAAACTTCATTTCACAAAACAGGGGCCTCCCCATGTGCGCAAAGCCAGGATCTCTTTCTCTTTCTCTCTTCCCCGGGCCCCTGACCCACTCTATCTCTCTCTTTAAAAAATAAACAAGGAAAAATATTTTACATTTACCTACCCATTGGTTTCCTCTCGAATTTTATAATTGTCTTCGGAGATGGCTTTATAGAATATTGACTGGGGTCCAAAGGTCCCTCTAAGTTTGAATGGCTATGATTCTAGAATGTTCTATTTTTTTTTTAAATTTTGATGAAATATTCCATTTTAATAATTCCCAGAGGAATTATTATCTCCTAAATGCACCTGGCTTCCTTTATCCTTTCTCAGAGGCTTTTCCTATTGGCTAGATCACTTGACCATAGAAACAACTATAGCAGACCGGCAGATACGATTTCAAACAGAAGCCATTCTTCCCAAGATGTGGCAGGAAGATGAATGGTGGGAAGATGCTAGACCATGTGTTTATATTTACATCCACATGAAGGAACCCTTTTGGGGTGGTATGGTAATTGAGCAGGTGTGGAGAAAGACTTTTCACCAAACACTTAATATTGCTGGAATTTTGAGCTATGTGAACAAAATGAATCTTGGAAAAAATTTTTTAAATTAACAAAGTATCTCATTGGCTTCGGCTCCTCAATTGGCCTTTGGGGGTCCTTATGACCAAACAGAATATTTTCTGTCAAAATGGGCAAATTTAAAAAAAAAAAAAAAAGGGTTAATGTGTTCAGCGTTATCTACGGAGCTCACCAATTAGCTGGAGGACCTTACAGTGACTGGTTGGCTTACAGTTGGGTAGACACCCCAAAGAGACCCACAATGGATGGCCTGGGACAATATGCGTGTAAGCACCAGGGGGTTCGGGGGAGTGTGTGTGTGTGTGTGTGTGTGTGTGTGTGTTAAGGAACCTACAGGACACCTGATTCTAAAAACAGAACTTAGGCAGCACCCGGGGGGCTCAGTTGGCTAAGCGGCAAGCTCTTCACATTGGGTCAGGTCACGATCTGAGGTTGTGGGACAGAACCCCATGTAGGCTCCGCACTTAATGGAGTCTGCTTCTCTCCCTCTTCCTCGGCTCCTCCCCACATTCTCTCTCTCAAATAAATAAGTAAATCTTTATAATAAGTAAAAATATATAAAAACAGTGAAAATTTGGGAAACTGAAACAAGGCCCTAAGAGGACAGATGTCTCTGTGTGTGTGTTTGGGGGGGGGGGGGGTATCTGTTTTCTTGCTACCACCAATTCCGATCAAATATTTTGATCACAAAGGCTCTCTCTTTTTTTTTTTAAATTTTTTATTTTTTATAAACATATATTTAAATCCCCAGGGGTACAGGTCTGTGAATCACCAGGTTTACACACTTCACAGCACTTACCAAAACACATACCCTCCCCAATGTCCATAATCTCACCCCCTTCTCCCAACCCCCCTCCCCCCAGCAACCCTCAGTTTGTTTTGTGAGATTAAGAGTCACTTATGGTTTGTCTCCCTCCCAATCCCATCTTGTTTCATTGATTCTTCTTCTACCCACTTAAGCCCCCATGTTGCATCACCACTTCCTCATATCAGGGAGATCATATGATAGTTGTCTTTCTCTGCTTGACTTACTTCGCTAAGCATGATACGCTCTAGTTCCATCCATGTTGTCGCAAATGGCAAGATTTCATTTCTTTTGATGGCTGCATAGTATTCCATTGTGTATATATACCACATCTTCTTGATCCATTCATCTGTTGACGGACATCTAGGTTCTTTCCATAGTTTGGCTATTGTGGACATTGCTGCTATAAACATTCGGGTGCACGTGCCCCTTTGGATCACGACGTTTGTACGAAGGCTTTCTCTTAACCACAAGTCAAATTGTCACTTCCACCCCATGGGGTGGTGTGGGCCACCATTGCAGCTCTCCAAGAGGGGGTGCTTACCAAGGTCACGATGCTTGAAATGAAGGATCTTTCTGCAGTCCAGCGGTGGACCCAGCAGCTACTAACCAAAAACGGCCCTTCTCTCTGCCCACTCGTTTCCCATTGTTCACACTCACTCAGAGCGCTATCCTCTAGTCTTCCGTGTTCCTTCACGAATTCCACGTGGACAAGACACCAGAGGACGGAAGCGTACAACCAGTGTCTTTCCATCTCTCTTCTCTCTGGAAGCGAAGGTCCAAGAGTGCATCTCCATTTGTCCAAAGACAGAGCTATTGGTTGATCCGCTTTATTTTTGATGGCTGCGATAAACACCTTCCCAGGGAAGGGGGCGGGCCGGAGAAAGTAAAAACAAATCAGTGGATTTGTTGGCTGGCGACAGTATTTATGTGTAAGTGATACTTAGAAACTAAACCGAGTAACTCAATAGTAAAATGGGCAAGTTTTAGGGCCACTGTCATTACGAAAATCACACTAATACGAGACACATGTGGGTGCTGGCCAGGACACATCCCCAGAGCTCCTGGGCAGCCCAAACCAGGGATCTAAACGGAGAACTCAACCCCCGCAGCACAACCACTGCTGTCATCCCAGGTCAGAATCTGGTCGTGTAATCATGTAATCTTCTGCCAAGTGGGGCATTCCTTGTGTTACCAAGGACACATCGGGAGGCTTTGTTTTGATCTCTTCAACCATGGAATCATTGGTCTTGAAAGTTCTAAGATCTTCAAGTTTTGCCTGGCCCCCTCCTTTTTTTTTTAAAGGAGTAACCCAGAGAGGTAAGTGACCTACCCAAGGTCACACAGTGAATCCACAGCAGAACCAAGATCAGCACCTAGATTTTAACACCTGTTTTGCAGTCAGTATTGCCAAAGAGGTAAGATGCACTACACGTCACTCTACTGAAATGCCATTATGTGGTCTGGGTACCATTCTCACTCTGATTGTTTTGATAATACATTTCCATATGTCAGAGCACTGCACAACAAGCTGAGAACCCGTATAAAAGCAGTAAAAATATTATATGGGATTCCTCAATTTATGATTTGCGGCTTCCTTTTTGAAGTCTCTTTCTCTATATTTTGCTTATTTGGGGGAGTCTCGGTTTGAAGGTGGCCAGTCAGAGAGGCTCTCTGCTCCCAGTCCCAGCTTGCCTACCCTCTGCCCTTTCCAGTCCTTTCCTATCAGCTTCCTTGTTTGTTTACTTCTCCAAAATTATCTTGTTTGCTCATCTGTTTCCTTATTGTCTTTCTCCTCTTCTGGAACGTGAGATCTGGAAGGGCAGGGATCCTTAACCATTTTGTTCAATGCTATAGTCCCAGTTCCTGGCATATAGTAAGTGCTCCCCACTCCCCAAATATACATAATCAATTTCACTAAGTGGTTACAACTTTCCCTTCCTTAAAACCTCAATCTGTCCTCCTTTTTTTTCTTTTTAGAAGATTTTTATTTATTTATTTGACAGAGAGAGAGATCACAAGTAGGCAGAGAGGCAGGCAGAGAGAGAGAGGAGGAAGCAGGCTCCCTGCTGAGCAGAGCCCGATTCGGGGCTCGATCCCAGGACCCTGAGATCATGACCTGAGCAGAGGCTTAACCCACTGAGCCACCCAGGTGCCCCCCCATCTGTCCTCTTTTGTACAGTTTGTGGCACTTGTATCTTCCTTGAAAGAAACCCCCAGCCCAGCTAGCCCCCTCCAACAGGTTGGAAAGCCTTTGAAGACAGATATATTTATATCTGCTGCAGTGCTTAGGAGTGTATCTTACCCATATTAGCTCTAAAATTTATTCGAGACAGGCACAAAGATCGAGAGTCTTTGGAGCCCATCCAAAAATAAAAGTCATCCCAGGAAGCTAAAAGAAGGCATACATTTAAAGACAGAGCTTTCACTGCAACTAGTTAATATGTTTTGGTCTCTCCTTTTTCTCTGGACTTGAACTTGAGCACAGCCAAAACACTCCACAGAACAAAGATATCTTGGACCAAGCTCTTGTTTGTGTCTCCCAAACAGCTACTCCCAGCTGGCTTTATTTAAGTGACCATAGGATAAAATTTCATCACAATCTTCAGTGAACGTGACGAAAGATTGCTTCATCTCTTGTCCCCGGGGCTGGCGCTCAGAAGTCCCTCAGTCTGAGGAGGGACATAAGACACTGAGAGAGACATTGCTGCAGTGGAGAGATCCCCATGCTGAGGCAGCCAGACCACAGTGCTGACCATGAAGGCCGGATCCGAGTAATCACGCAGAGCTGCGACCCAGCCCCAGCTCTCTTACTTACAGGCTGGCTGACTGCCAGCCACTGGACCTCAATTTCCTCACCTGATAAATGGGACTAATCTATCACTTGCACAGTTGATCAAAGGGGTCAAAGTCTATGAAGTGCCTGGAACAAAGTAGCCACTCAACAAAGATTAGTTGTCACTACTCTTATTACTGCTGTTACTTCTTCACACTGTCCCTGGTATTTTTTTTTTTTTAAGATTTATTTATTTAGTTTCAATAGAGAGCATGAATGGGGAAGGAGCAAAGAAAGAGGGAGAGAGAATCCCAAGCAGATTCTGCCCTGAGCGTGCAGCCTGACGTCGCGCTCGATCTCACGACCCTGAGATCATGACCTGACCTGAAGTCAGGAGTCAGACACTCAACTGACCGAGCCACCCAGGTACCCCCATCCCTTGTATTTAAAATCCAAGCCCACTTCTCTGCCTCCAGTTCCCATATAGCCTGAGGTCTGTCCCCACCACAGGGCTCTTGCACTTGCATTTCTTTGAACCCTAGTCCCACTTCCAGTGCCTGCAGCCTGACCGGTTCTTAGTTCCCCATCTCAATCATCTCAACTCAAATGTCACTTCCCGAGAGCTCTTTCTGATGGCCTAATTGGAAGAAGCCTCCCATGGAAACTTTTCCATTCATTACCCACTTCACATTCTTCATGCACTCCTCATTGGCTGAACTTGTCCCCATTACTCACTCCCCACCTGCACCTGCGTTCTGCAAATGTCCTAAGAAACAGGTCGGTGCCTTCTTTTCTACCACTGCTTTATCCAGCACCCAACACATAGTAGGTGCACAATAAATGCTTGTTGAACGGCAAGCTATGTGAACAAACGCAGGGAAATGAGTCCCCAGAAAGGCCAGTAAGACCACCTATGTAGTTTGCAGAGTCCAGTGCAAAATGAAATGCAGGCCCTCCTTACTTTAAAGTAATAAGAATTTCAAACAGCGACAGCAGAGCATTCAGCCAAGCCCAGAACCCTTCTGAGCAAGTGCATGGGTTACACGGTCGTGAAGTTGACCCTGCCCAGAAGGCACAGTAAACAGCTGGGGGAGTTCTTCACTGATGGACAAAGCCTCTGGAGAGTTCTCAGATCACAGCACGCAGCCGGCGGGGCAGACAGAGTTCAGGCCTGGCCTTTCTCACCAGATCTTCCTCCTCACTCTAGAAGGCCAGTTCTTGGTGGGGGTTTTACTTTTACTTTTGGGGGTTTTATTTCAGAGTAGAGTCACGTAATTAAAAAAAAAAAACAAAAAACGTGAAGTGTGAAGGGCAACAAGTTGAGAGAATCATCACACCGAGAGAACAACAGCTCTGAAATCCCTGGGATGGCAGAGAATGAGGGAGGACCCCAGGAGAAAGGCTGCTACGTACAGCTGTGAAGGTTGCTCACTGCACAAGGCCCTTCCAAGGGGACAGGGAGAACAAAATCCGGCCTTTTGCCCAGCAAGTTACCTGATGCAGGGGCTGCACTCTCCCAGAGAGAGGGGCACCATTCTCTCCGCATAAAGACCCTGTCCACTCAGTGAGCCACATGCCTGTCTCAAGGGGGTGTCATTTTCTAATTTGCTCAAAACTGTAAAGTTGTGCAACATCCCTGCCTGGGACTAGACAAAGGAAGCTTTTGGAGCAGCTAAAGGAACTTGAGAGTGTGACTACAAACAAAACAACCACCCTCCCTCCACTAGGTCCTCTTCTATTCCCGATTAGAGTGGCTC
This sequence comes from Mustela erminea, assembly GCF_009829155.1. Taxonomy (NCBI): domain Eukaryota; kingdom Metazoa; phylum Chordata; class Mammalia; order Carnivora; family Mustelidae; genus Mustela; species Mustela erminea. Next base: position 31,942,810 of record NC_045632.1, on the reverse strand, counting down.
ACACGGTGCCCAGAGGCAGGTGAAGGTCCAAACATGGAGGTCGCCAGCAAATCCTAAACACGCCTATGCTGACCATTGGGATAGCCATGCAGCTGGAAAAGGAGTGGACAAGAGAACTTCCCCCTGCTGGCCCATGAGATATGGGACATGTTCCTCAGGACCTGGCAGGGATCCCGGGGTGGCGATTGGCTGGCATGCGTTTGGAGGTTGGGGGGGTGGGTGGTTAGGAGGAAGAAGGAGAGAGCGTCCGTGCAGAAGAAGAAGGAACGCCGACTTTCTGGACTGTTAGCAGGTGGCAAGCCAGTACTGTTTTCACTGGCACTTGCTTCTGTGAGGCTTCGAAGGATTCTTTGAGCCTCAGAGCCCTTGCTGGAAGAAATCTGTGCTCTCTTCTTGGCTGGAAACCCCCCTGCCTAAGTTATGAATAAAGAGAAATAAGTCCTCACTTTGTCTCCTTTGGAAGTCTGATTCAGGATCCCTGCAGTCAGTGTGGTTGCTGGTGCCCAGTGGGGATTTCTCAGGGACTTGTAAGATTCCGGACACCAAAAGAACAGGTCTGACTCCAAGGGAGGCAAAGGAATCACTCCAACCGCCCTTACTTTAACTGCCTTTTAAAAATCCCTGGTTCTTGGAGCGCCTGGGTGGCTCAGTCGGTTAAGCGTCCACCTTTGGCTCAACTCATGATCCTTGGGGGTCCTGGGATCAAGCCCTGCTTTGGGCTCCTTGCTCAGCAGGAAGCCCGCTTCTCCCTCTCCTTCTACAGCTCCTTCTGCTTGTGCATGCTCTCTCTTTCTCTCTCTCTCTTTCTTTCTCTCTCAAATGCATAATAAAAATCTTTAAAAAATAAAATATAATTTAAAAAAATCCCTGTTTCTTAAATGTGACTATTGAGACAGCCAGAACTGGGAAGAAGCAATGTGCACTTTTTGATTTGATTTTCAAGCATCCGGTTCCAACAGCTTCCAGTCGAGTACAGCGACAATGAGGGGCACAGGGGAGGGCCCTGGGGGTTAATTTGGTACTTTGCATACATGGTGTCAATCAGTTCTTACTGATGGGGAAGTGAACCCGTCCTTTTCACAGATATGGAAACAGAGGCCAAGAAAGAGAACACATATGAAGTGCCAACTCTACCTTTGGGCCACGTAACAGGTTGCTCGTCTCATGTGTCAGAACAACCTTGGGAGCTGGCTGTTGGGTGTTATTAACTCCCATATTGCAGATGAGGAAGCTAGACTTCTGAGCAGCTGGAAATAGATGCAGGTGCATATAACCGAGAGGTGGTATTCCGAAGATTCGAACCCAAGGACCAGATTCCGTTGTGCGTACCTCCCTCTCCAAGCGAGGGGGTGTTCTGGGTTGATCCACTGGGGCCCAGAACCCATGCTGAAGTCCAGGGCCCTTTCCCCCGGCTCTGGATAAGAGCAGAAGCGGAAAGGAAGTTCTTTGTTTGCATGTTTCAAAAGTCAAGTGGTGGAACGAATGTCACCGCCACCATCTGGGTGGGAAGGGCTTTGCCCTCCCGCGCAATCCACGCCAATGGGAACCAAACCAAGCCAACAAGTCGATGGCAGACATCCTCCCCACTCCCTCTAAACCCACACACGCCCCGGAGCCATGAGATTTACAGCTGCCGGGGGCCTCGCCTTGGACAGAAACCAGCCTAGTATCATGATCCGAGCCTCAAAAGCTAAACCCTCAGATGGGGAAAACATCCTGCCCTTTACAAGTCCGTTCCTTCTCTCGGTTTTATTAACCAGAAGGCTGAGATCGGAATACGGGTTTGCAATCCCAGTTACCAGCTGGTGGAATCACAGAACAGAGCCCTCTCTCCTGGAGCCAGCCTGAAGACCACACCAAGCCTCCAGATGGGCAGTAAAATCTTTTAAACAGCTGTTGATTCTGGGTGTGCTACTACTGGAATTGTACGTTTACTTTATATGGATCGTGGGCATGCAGAGCCCTTAAGGCTGAAAATTAAAAATACCGTGTGATAGAGGCTGATTCATCTTTCCAGTGTCTTGGGATTGGGACTCCTTCCTGGGAATTTAGTTTGGGGGATTCTAGGCTCTTCTATATTCTGGGGTCAGAACGTGGACGAACCCTTACCAGCAAGAGAGAATAATGTAGCAACAGTCACACCCCCTGATGGGACACCTACCATGTATTCTGTGGGCGAGATCTCTACTAATGCTCATGGAAACCCCCTTAAGTAGAACCTGCTATTTGGGTCTCTCAATAAGTGGGGACTTGGAGGCAGAGAGGTTAAGGATTTGCCCAGAATTACACATCTGGAAAGGAGCAGAGATAGGATCCAAACCCAAGTCCCCTTAATGGGAAAGCCTAGACCCTCCCTCATGGGGACAGCGGACTCCCATCCGCTTCCGGGGACAAATGAGCCATGCGCAAATGAACAACTTCAGGAAGAGAAAATGGCCCGCGCCTCCTGGGTCTTCTACATTCACGCGCAATGGCCTGCCTCGGTTTCCCCAGCTGCAAAACAAGAAGGGTAAGACCATCCCTTGATAGCATCATGTGGAGGCACGACAGCTTAATGAATGCAGAAGGCTCAGCCCGGCGCGTGGCAGGTTGTACGTCTCCAATAAATGGTGGCTGTGCTTTGTGTTTGTCTTATGATTATAACATAGAGGGTAAATGCTAGGCCCCTGGTCCTGTCCCCTCAAGACCATCCCTGGGCTTGCATCGTGCCTGTCCTTGGAAGCAAAATCCCTGGGAAAATGCTGCCTGCCTTTGTTTTGAGAAGCCAAGCCAGTCCCCTCTTTCTTTTGCCATCATTTGTAGAAAGTTCTTAGCATTCAAACCAGAGCCCGTTTAACCTTTTGTCCAACATTGCTCTACCTACTTCAAACCCTTTGGCTCTCGGAGGCCTGGCTTCCTTCAGGCTCAGGCTGTAAATGTTTGACTTTGATTTGAGATACATGACAATAAATTAGAGGACATTTATCAAAGCTGCTTTTTGCATAAATTACTGCATTATACAAATACACTTAGCAGGATCCTGCTTCTTTGATGTTGGGAGCAAAGATTTATGTGCGATGGAGTTTTTATTTATCTGCCCTGTTCACCCCTACAAGAGCTGGACATAGTCCTCAATTAGTTCCATACTTCTCGAAATGACATGTATCTCTCACAACGTGCGTGGAGGGAACAAAGACGCTGAAGCCCCATCCCAGCGGCCTTTTTAAGGAGAGCAGAAGCCTTATCTGATCCAGAGTGTCTCTAAATTCTTTCTCCTGAGAGCAGAGCAAGCGGCATCGAAATCTGTTATTCTGGAAACTTCCCCCGCCATTAAAGAAACAAACGGAATAAAGGAAAGTTCTTTTCTCTTCTTCTCGGTGGTTGTTTTTGATTATGATTTTATTATGAGAGCTACGAGGAATGCAAACACGTCTCCTCCACATTCAGATCGATAAGGGGCCATGTGTGTCTCACTTGTCCTGGGCTCCTGGGTTTCTTGAATTTAGTTCAACCAAGTGCATTCCACAGGGGTAAAGATCTACATGACCTTGTAGGAGGGGGCCAAGAATTTTAAATTTCACCAGCCATTAAAAATGTTCATGCATTCACTGAGGGGACTACCCTCCATTGCCATGTTCTCCTTGTAGAAGGAAGACTATTTTTGAACGAAAATGGTTCCCGTTCTTTCATGAAAGTTGATGCCATTGTCAGGGCACAAGATCACAGCACAGAAACGAGGTTCGAGTCCTGGCTCAGGGGGGTAGCAGCCTGGATGGAGCAGGGAGTGGAGGCAGCCCCTTTTCAGACGGGGGGTGGCAGGCACAAGGGCTGTTCCTAGTCCAGTTCTAGAATATTATACAGGTGACCCTCTGCCCCACTCTGAGGGCTGGGAAGGTGGGAGAGAGAGCTGGGGCAGGAAAGCCATGCACGTGGCCCCATCCAGGCAGGAGGAAGTCTCCCAGGGTCTTCACTACTGCGTGTAGAGGAGACATGGCTGGCCAGCTAAGGGCGGGAGGGGGTGGTTGCACCACCCACCAGCAATGGGAGCCGCCATGTTTACGGCAGAGACAGACCCGAATGAGAGAAAACCTGGAAATCAGGGGGAGGCAGCTCCAGGAAACATATCCCCCACCTCCCTGTTTATACCTTACAACCTAACCTTCATTCTTAGGGCCATTCGTGGCCACTCAAGGTCCCTGAAACTCTGTTAAGGACAGACAAAGTAAGAAAAAAGCATACCTTAGGCAAGGATTTGGCTGATGAAGACAATGGAAAATGGCCATTTCACTGAGAAATGAGAACACAGAAGGCAGAAATATTTAGGTATAATAATGATAATATAGTAATGTTTGCATTTGTCCAACACCTGTTCTGGCCAAGCACTAATGTCCTGTGTCATCTAACCCTTCCCACAGACCTGAGCCCCATTGCTGATGAGTGAAACTAACCTCAGAGTGACCACGGAGATTTTCCTAGGTCACCCAGTTCATAAACTCAGAGCCAGACCATGAACCCGGTCTGACTTGCAGAGAACTCTTGCTGCCGGAAAGCCTGCTGGGCTAGAGAGGGAGTGTGGGCATTGCATTACCACCAGCAAACGTCCCTCACTAGACCCCTATAGTCAGCTGAGCACAGGAGGGCACCCATAGATCTCTGCAGGTCACAGCCCTTAGGAAGAGAGACGGCAGCCAAGGGGAGAGTTGGGGTTTCCATTCAGGAAGGTCTTGAACACCAACCACATTTAAGAGTCTGTGAAAGTTCCTGAGTTCAGAGTGACAGAGCAGGAGGAGTCCAAGACCTTTACTCCCTACCCATCTGCAGGCGACAGGCCCTGCAAAGGTTTCTGCCATGTAGTACCCACATGTTGACCAGACAGGGACAGAGACCCAACAAGACCCTTCCCCTGTGGCCAAAAATCTCTCTAACATTGGCTAATCCCATCAAGCCAGTGGCTCCACACCACACTGTCCGACCACAAGCCCTCCACGTGGAGGGTGTTCAGCTCAAGGTCACAGCTCAGACTTCCAGACACTGGGCAGAAATATACCCCCATCCCAGGACACAACGTGATTGGTGACAGAGGCAGAGGCCAGAGGGTCCATGACAACTTCTTGTGCATTCTGATGGAGAGGAGGAAAAACCCAAGGCTCTTTAGAATTCTACCCTTCCCCACAGTAACTATCTGACCTTGGACTATTTACCTGTCTTCCCCGCACTCTCCTTTCCACACCTAGAGATTTTGGACTATGTTACACTTTTATAGGGCTCTTGTAAAGATTAAAAGAGCTCATGGAACAAAGGGAGTCCAGCACAGTGCCTGACACACAGTAGGTGCTCAAGTGAAGCTCACTTAAATTCTTCCAAAGCTTATTCCAACTGGTGAGTAGGGTTTGTTTTGGTTTCTTTGTTTTAGATGATGAATTTTTAAATAAATTTCAATTTTAGATTTTTAAATTTGCATTTATTTAGAGTTATTCTGAAGATAGTCCAGGGTTCCTATATACTCCACACCCACTTCCCCCTTTTGCTAATATCTTAATATCACCATGGATCATTTGTCACAACGAGCCAATATTGATACATTATTATCAGCTAGAGTCCACACTTGATTCCGAAGTTCTCACTTTTTCCCTAAAGTCCTATTTCTGTTCCAGAATTCCGTCCACTACCACATCACATTTAACCCTGATGTCTCCTTAGGCTCTTCTGGGCTGCAACAGATTGTCCAAATTTCTTTATTTTTGAAGATACTGTGTTAAGCACTACTAAGAGGGGTTTTGTTGATGTTGACCTTGACCCCCTGGCCTGAGGTAGGGTTTGTCAGGTGTCTCCACTGTCAAGCTGTGCTTTCTTGTTTCCTTTGCCACACTGTCCTCTTCGGAAGAAAGTTACTATGGACAGCCACACTGAAGGAATAGGAAGTTATGCTCCCCCTCCCTGAGGACTGAGTTTCCACGTAAATTATTTTGAATTCTGCATTGGCCATTGGAAATTCTCTCAGTTGGATCCGGTATCCCTCTGGCCCAGTCCTATCATTATGGGTTTGGTTTTTCTGGCTCGGCTTTTGTTTTTGTTTTCAGCGCTTTTTTGCTCTCTCGCAGGACGACGGCTTCAGGCTCATCGTTCCTATCCCATGCGCCAGTCCTAGAGTCCTAGAACTGGGTATTTCTCCAAGCCCTGGTTCCTTTTATTGGAGAATGATAATAGAAATCAAGATCTGGACACCAGCTATCAACAAATACGACTGGGGTGTGTCTCCGCCCTCTCAGCTGGCAGAGCCAGGAGACGTGTGGGTAGACTACCAACCCATGCATACACATAGATGCGCAAAGCCATCTATGTGTAACTATGTATCTATATGTGGATGTATATGTATCTATATTAATCTGCACATGAGCTCATTCCAGTGTCTCCAACCCTAACCTGTTACTCTATGACTTTTTCTAGCCCCCTTCCCTTGCTTATCCGTAATGCATTCCAACTGTGGAAAACCTCACTCCTCCTACCTGCTATCTATCGGCTTCATCGTTCAGTTCCAGTATTTACATGTGTAGTGGTTTCAGAATTGCTAACCTGTGCCTCTGCAAGACACAATGCTAGCAGAGCGCAACGTGTATGGACGCTTCCATGACCAGTGGTCTTACAATTCTACTAATTCCCAAAGTTGCATAAGTCAGTGCCTTATTCCCCCAACCCTTTCTTCTTCTTCTTCTTCCCCCCAAGATTTTATTTTTGTTTGACAGAGAGAGCACAGAGGGAGAGGGAGGGGAAGAAGAAAACTCCCCGCTGAGCAGAGATCCCAATATGGGACGCCATCCCAGGAACCTGAGATCATGACCTGAGTCAAAGGCAGACGCTTAACCAATGGAGCCACCCAGGCACCTTCCCCCAAACCCTTTCAATGGGATCGTTTCATACATCTATAATAGTTGGTTGTAATATTTGTAAATATATATTTGTAAAATTCTTGTGTCGTCCATCTTGGGGCTACCCCAAACTCCAAAGGTGCTGTGGTTTTGACAAAGGCATAATATCTTGTGTTCACCATCACGTAGCAAACAAAATAGTCTCACTGACTTAAAAAACTGATGGTGCCCCTCTATTTGACCCTCCACCCCCACCCCTCCCCACCTTGAACCCGACAATCACTGATATTTTTCCTGGGTCTAAGCTTTGCCTTCTCCAGAATGTCATATAACTAGAACCAGATAGTATGTAGCCTTTTCTGACTGGCTTCTACATTTAACAATACATTTGAGATTCATCCGTGACTTGATAGCCTATTTCTTTTGACCACTGAATAATATTCCCTTGTCTGCATGGACCATGATACGTTTATCCTTTCCCCTAGTGAAGGACATCTTGGTGGCTTCCAGAGAACAAAGCTGCCATAAACAGGGCTGCAGGCTTCTGTGTAGATGTGCTTTCGGTTGGTTAAATATCCAGGGATTCAATAGACGCATTGTATGCTGAAGGCAGGTTTCTTTTCTTTACTTTTTTTTTTTTTTAAGATTTTATTTATTTATTTGACAGAGATCACAAGTAGGCAGAGAAGCAGGTAGAGAGAGAGAGAAGGGGGGAAGCAGGCTCCCTACTGAGCAGAGAGCCTGATATGGGACTGGATCCCAGGATCCTGAGATCATGGCCTGAGCCAAAGGCAGAGGCTTAACCCACTGAGCCACCCAGGCGCCCCAGGCACATTTCATTCTGTAAGAAAACACCCCTTTTCTACAGCGATTTTAGCATTTTGCATTCCCGACAGCAAAGAATGAGAGTTCCTCTTGCTGCCCCTCCGTCCAGCTGCTGGTATTGTCAGGTCCTTAGATTTTAGTTCATCTAAGTAGCGTGGTATCTCATCTCTACTGTCATTTGTGATTCCTTAATAATAAATGATGTGGAGCATCTGTTCTGATGCTCGTTTGCCATTTGTATATCTTTTCGGTGTAGATTTGTTCAAATCTTTCGCTCATGTTTAAAAGGGCGATTTATGTTTTCTGATTATTGAATATTCAGAGTTTTTTGTATTATTTATATATAGAGGCTTTACATATATAAATATAGAAATATATATCTATAAAATAAATATATAAATATATATGTAAATATATACAAATATGTAATATATGTAAATATATATGCTTATATATATATATTTCATGTGTCTTTGGCATAAGTTCTGGGCCAGCTCGATCCATGTTGCACCTGCCTCCCCCCACCTGCATCATCCTGAGCTCAGAACACATGGAATGTTCCATCATCCCAACCACACACACGCGGGCTCAAAGCAATAGGAAAACTGTGACCACAGACACTTTGCCGCCTCTCTAGGAGCCCTGACTGGGTCTGAAGGAGCTCAGCCAGGCTGAGCCCACCCCACTCTTGATGTCCTTGGGTCCCCCAGCGAACTCAGCATGCGCCTTGTAAGATGGTGTGTTTGGGGGATCTCCCCTTCCTCCACTCCAGAGCCGACTCAGCAACAATTTCAGAGCAACACATCCAAAGACTAATGTCTTAAGCTGCAACGATCCTTGAAGAGCATTTGGTTGATTTTATAGATGAATAAATGAGATTCAGATTGTGGGCATCACTAAGCGTTCCACCAGGAAAGGGTAAACAGAGCTTGATGTATTGAGGATTAAACACAGTTAAACTCCTTAATTCCTTGCTGCTCAGAATGCAACAGTATCAGCATTACAAGGGCTCACATTAGAAACGCAGCAGCTCAGAACCTACGTCCTTAACAGGATCTTCCCAGCTGATGGAAACGTTCATTACAGTTTAGGAACGCTGTCTTCATCCAGTACTTTATCAGATCATGACTGAGCAGCTGTTACAGGGCAGGTACTGTGCAAAGCGTTGAAGATTCATCACAAAACAGAGAGCGTCGAGCAGGTGCTCAACTTCTTGAGCTAACTCAAGGAGTTAGTCTCAAGTGGACACTCACATCATCGAATCACTGCACAAAGAATTAGCTGGTGAACCCCACTTGTGACTTACACCATAAAGAAAGGCTGTATTTGAAGATCGGAGCTGGGGTAAAGACGACACAGACCATACCTCTGTGTGCATGGCAGATCACAAGGAAGAGGATGGAGCCGACAAGGACCCCCAAACTTTTTCCATTGAGGCATCCTACAGAGCATTTCACGGGCTTGACGTCCTGCAAAATGCCACCCAGGAAGTCATAGAACCAACCCAAGATATAAAAGGGTGCGCCAGCAGGCGGCTTGATGCAGCTCCCCTGCTTCCCCCAGCCTAAACCTCTTGCCACCACCCCTGTACCAGACTGTCCTGGTCATCAGGAGTCCCCCAGGATGACACAGAGGACCGAGGCTCTGGGCATCAGGTTGGCTGCCAGCCAGGCTGGACACACATGCAAGTTATTTTCATGGGGCAGCAAATTCTGGAAAATATGTGGTTTAGAAGCAACATAATTATGATCCTCTAAAATTAGGCTCATAGTCTAAACAACCCCAAGTCTTCCTTTTGCAAAAAAACAAACAATCGCGGGCAGGAAGCCTGCAGCTTTGCATGTCACGTTGGCCCACGGGCCTGCTAGTCTCCCTGCTGAGCTAAAAAGGCAAACAGCATGCAAAAATGTAAATATTATATTATTTTTCAAATACCACCTCTTCCATTCTCACCCCAGCTGGCTCTGTCTGTCCACCCCGGCGCCCTCTGGACACCCCGCCCCTCCACCCTCTGGCTGCGAAATACATAGATTTTTTTTTTTTTTCCAGGAGCCATTATCTAAACTGCTGATGTAATAAGGCCCTAGTAGATGAAATTCACTTAATAACTCACGCTTCGTTATTTATCGTGAACCTGTGTGCATTCTCCTTGATTCCATTTTCCAACGAAATATAAGTGCAGCTTTCATCGTGAGCGCCTGAATTTATGGCAAACAGACCGAGTGACATTAAGAAAGCCACACAATCCCTTCATTCAGTCTTTAATAAGGAAGCCAAGGAAAAATTATCCTAGCTGGTTTGCGGGTGACAGCCCAAGAACTTTCTGGAGTCAGAAAGTTAGCACCGCGCCTCCTGTCAGCCCATTAAAAAGCAAAGCTGGCATGGCATGATATTAGAACCATGTGTGAGAAGGAATTTCTCCTCTGGTAAGACATTCCAAATACTGTCTCCGAGCCAAAGACTTTGGTGTTAGACTAATTTAAGCAGCATGTTGAAATCAGCGCTCAGGACTTTGATCATAAGGAGATCGTTTGTTACAAATTGAACTAACCCAGTCTCTGTTTCTGGCGGATCAGAACTCTGGATTTGTTGAATTAAATGCCTCATTTAGTACCGTTTGCACATGAAAAGGAATGCTGCACTCAGGAATCTGATAGTGAATTTTTCACCTAACCAACAGGTCTACTCTTTTATTACTTTTAAACCTAATCCATGCTCGGTCCACACTGTTCCTAAATAACCCTAGGGCCGTTCAGAGTGAAGTTTTAAATCAACTCTCATGTTATTGGGGGTTGCGGGGGGCTGAGGGGCGGTGGTGGTCCAGCGGGGTTTTCCTGAGCCATCCTTGAATTATCAAACCATGTAATAAAGAACATATTGGAACCTGGGACCAAAATAAAAGGGAAAAAAAGAAAGCAAAAAAAAAAAAAAAAAAAAAAAAACAAGAAAGGAAAATAAATGAGCCCGCAGTTGTTATTTACTATCTAAATAACCCAGTTTCCTTTCATGACAAATGCGAGCTGAAATAGCAAAATGGTTTTGCAGACCTACGATTTCTGTGCCGCTGCCTGTCTGGTCCGGCAGAAACGAGAAGGGAGGGGCTAAAGGGCACCAAATAGACCATTTCCACATATGGCTACACTTTCTTTTCATTTTTGAAGTTATAATATCTTTAACTGTAGATAATGATATTATAAACTGTCATTTAGTGCATTTTAAGTATATTACATACATGAAACAAAGGTCTAGAAGGAGCCACAGCTGAAGGCTTAACCAAAACATCGTGCCTCCCATCCACCGAGCTCGGGAGGCAGGGACGGGGTTTGCTAAGAACGTGGTGGCGCAGATCGTCAGGAACACAGCCTGCGATCGGACTCCTGGGCGTCAATTGTGATTCCGTCCAAGGCTGGGCGATGATGATTTAATAGTAATTAACTGTTAATGATTAGCACTCAGGGGTCAACAAGCTACTCCGCAGTCCGGTTTTCCTTTTACATTATTTGGTTCATCTACAACTTGGTTTCCCATAATTTACCTCCTGTTGGTGCGAGGCAGCGGGGAGGGCGAGAGAGAACCATCTCCGGTTCAGCTATTAAAAAGGGGACCTGACCTGTCCTCAACTAGAGGAGAGAAGAAGGAGGAGAAAAGAAAAAGAAACAGCACCTGTATTTAAGGAAGACGGTTCTTTCCTAAGCCCTGTGTGTGGTTAATTTCTAAACACTCTCACCTACAGGCTTAAAAATCCTCTTGAATGGGGACTGCCTTCATTTAAAAGGAAAGTAATTAGTCAATTAAATTTTTTTTTAAGGTCACTGCTATTCTGTGCCAGAAAAATCAACAGATGATTCTTTAGTTTTACTGGCATGAAGATGAGGTTGATTTCCAACCACCCCCCCCCCCCCCCACCGCCTTGGAGACAGAAACTGGTTACGAAACAGATAACGATAATAAATGTTTTATTGGTGAAAAAGGAAAGATCAAATCTTTAATGAAATCAGGATGGGCTTGGAGATGAACTCCGTCTGAACTCCCCACGATTCATGGAACTTCAATTAAAACAATTTCAGAAGGGTGGCTGACAGCAAGGCACTTGGAAGGATAATTAAAATTGAGCAACATTTTAGCACCAGGTTTTCAAGCCAGATCCTAAAAAATGTATGTTAGCTCCGGGGGGGGCGGGCATGAGGGGTGAGGGGGTCCGTGAGGTGGGGCGAGGGTTCTAGGCTTCACAGGTAAGAAATCCCACAGACACCCAAATCCCAGGCATCAGCTAACGAAGTGTAATGTTCAAGCCACTGTTTTCACCTCTGTCCGTGTGGTTGGTGAAAACTGGCTTCTTGGGCTGGAGACTGGTGTTTTCCACTTGCGAACAGCTTTTGCTCAAGTCACACACAAGGGCTCCAGTTAGACCTGAAGGCCACACCATGTCGTCCGGTTAAAAGCACAGGGGCTGGAGCTGGAGTGACTGGGTTCGAATCTCGCTTCTCCGTGTACGTGCTGTGTGACCTTGGGCAAGTTAGTGAACCTCTCCCAACCTCAATTTCCCAGCTGTGGAATGGGACACTGACAGCACTCAGCTCTCGTAGCCGTTGCGAGGCTTTCACAGGACGTCACAGCCTGTCAAGTGCTTAACACCGTGCCCGGCGCCTAGTCAGCACCCAATAACTGTGAGCAAATATTGTTATTTATTGGGGATGAAGATTAGGAAAGTTAGCTCCAGAAATCCAGCTTCTCCTTTGAAGAGGCAAATCCTTCAACCAGATGTGGCACCAGCAGGGTGTGGACAAAACGGAAGAGCCACGTGGGGCGGTGGGAGGTGTGGAGGACCTTTGCACGGAGCACGGTGGCTCCAGGAATGAGAGCTGGGACTCACCGCTAAAGGAGGCCTGAGTGGGTAGGTGTGCACCTGAAGCCTTCGGGGCTTTGGAGAGACTCTGGGGCAGCCTCACTCTGGGCAGGAGTGAAAGGAAGCAAGAGAAAAGGAAAGAGGAAAGAAGGAAGGAGTAAGAGAGGGAGGGAGGGGTAGGCAAGAGAGAGAAGAGCAGGAGCTTTGGTTCATGACACCTTCTGGCCCTGGCTTGGCTTCATCGCCTTAGATCCCACCAGAGTTAGGCTCCCTGTAACAAGCCTGTCTCTGATTTCTCTTCCTTGGCCCCTAGAAGAGCTCTCTCTACTCCTCTGAGCAGCCCCATGAAATGTCACGGAGAGGTTTTCCATAGCACGGCCAAGGACAAGCCATGGTCACAGACACCCAGCTCCGGGCCACAGTGGGAGCAGGGTTTGCACCTGGCACTCCCCGTATGCCTATGAAGCCCCTAGAAGAAATCGAAACTCACGAACTATGGGCCAAACCGATAGCCTTTCTCTGTGCCCAGGCTTCGATCTCACGGATCCAGACAGTGATGCTCGGGACCCCACCCGCCTCCCAGAGAGGGCATCTCTCCACCGCACTCTGGGAGCGGACAGTCTGGGGGCTGACTCGGCAGTTTCCTGGAGTTTTATAGCCCCTTGCGATAGGAGCTCCACACTGGGGAACGAGCTCATGATTTTTAAGTTGTCAACTTTCTAATGATGTAGAGAATCCCAAACTGTGAGTAATAGAAAAAAAAAATTAATTACATATCCTTTGGACTGCCTTCTGTGATTTTTTATAGCTTCTGCCAACAGAATTACTGTCCAAGTTATATTGGGCCCAGGTTATTAAAATGACTTCTAATTCCCTGAGAACACTGTGATAGACAGGTAAGCAGGGGAGCCGAGGCACAAGGATGCTTTCCTTTCCTCTACTTCCCCCCCACACACAACTTCTTGCAGATAAGCCACACACAGATAACTGAGAATTGACTGTTTGCATTTCCAATTAATCCATTTCCTCTGGTGTCTGGCATTTACTCCTAGACTTCTCCTGCTTTACAGTATAGACCGACACTCTTTTAATATTCCAAATCCATTAGACACTTTTCTTTTCCCTCGTGAACAAAGGAGAAATGTTTTTGTGCAACTTTATGGAAGCCATCAATCTCCCTGAGAGGCTTGCTACGCTCAACAGAATCCACGTTATAACTTATGCAAAACAGAAGGCGGGAGGCGTGGGGGGAAATCCCGCTTTCTTTGAGCAGTAGCAGTGCATTAAGGAAAACATGCATTTCTGCTGAAATTCATATTGGTAAATGGATTTCCCATCTGAAACATTGTTTTTCACTAAGAGAAGCTTTTAATCCCCTTAAGTTCCATTCTAATCTGCCTTGGAAGTGCTCGTCTCAGGAATAGAACAGTGATGATATAACAGATTTAATTTATTAGAACGAGAGAGCAGCCAGCCAGCAGAGTGTTCAAGAGAAGGGCACGCCCGCCGGCTGAGTGGGGCTGTCGTTCCCAGGTGAGGAAATCTGGCCCCATCTCCTCCTGAATCTGTCCCCACCGCATCACTGCATGCCCAAGCTCCGAACTCACCTCCCTGGGCTCTCCTTGGAGCAAACCCTCCACCTTCACTGGGGAGAGTCATTCTCTAAGGTCCAGAGGAAAGCTGATTCCTCAGCAGGCCAGTCCTCTAGAGAGACCACCTCACCGATGGGATCCAGCGCCCTAAAGCTTGACAAAGGGTCTCAGTAAGACGTTCACTTCCCAATGCCTAGTCTGATGGGCCACTGTGGGTAGCAGATGGCCCCGAAGAGCCAAGACTCAGAAGGACAGAAGATACGAAGGCTGCAGCCGTTCCCCCTCCCAGCCAAGACAGGGAAGAAAATAAGAATATGAAAATCAATGAGCCCTACTCAATCCAAATTCTGCCAGATCTAAGAAGGCAGAGGGAATGGATTCTGGTGGCCTGGGCTGCTTCAGTCTCCAACCCAGTCAGCTGAACTGAAACAGCTCAGGGCATGGGATGACTGGGCCCACCTACTGGTCTGCATCCAAACCAGCATGACAGCTCCACGTACATCCACACATACCTCCATTTCTCTCTGCCCATGCTTATTAATGTTCTCACGAGCCAGCCTTTGACTGATGGAGATAGTGCTCTCTGAGCCCCATGAGGGTGCAAATGTTCTGCATAGGGCATCACTTTCCAAGCAGGATCCTTGGTTGTCATACGCAGTAGGACACCACAGTGGTCGAGAACATGGAATCTGGAACCAGGAAGTCTTAGGCCCGAATCCCTGCCCTGGTACCTGTATGGGAGGAGACTTCCCTGAAGGAAGTCAGCTTTGCTCACTGGCTGTGTTCTCATCTGTACAATGGGAACATGGCCACCTAACCACTGGGAGACAAAAAGGACATCATTTTGTTAAACACTAAGCAGAGCGCCTGGTGTGTATTAAGTGCTAATTAATTATATACACAGTCGCATATATAGGTTTACCTGCAGACACATTCACCCCTTCTACTCGTTCATTAATTCCCCCAAACGTGTATTGAGCATGTGCAATGTGTCAGGCTTTATGTCAGATGCTCTGTGACAAGGGAGATCACAGAGGATGGAGAGATGCTTGATAAAAAGAATCCTTGCTAGAAGCGCAATTGTATGTTTGTTCATTCATTTGAATTACACACACGCACACACAGTAGATATTTAGGATAGAGCCAACCATTCCCATTTTACAGGTGGGAAGACAGATCTAGTGAGGATAGGAGACTTAGCCAAATGGCCAAGCTGAAGAGAGCCAGCAAAAGACAATCAGTGACAAGCTTTTCCTCATCCTCTCCTTGAGTTAGATTTTCCAGAAAACACGATCCCAAGTCTAGTTCACATAGAAGAGAGTAACACAAAACCGCGTGCACACGCCCCCCGTGGGCCCGGGACATACCCCATCCCGTGGTGAGTGTGTGCTTAGTAGGAAACCATATCCCACGCTCGGTGGGAGCCAGGCTCTGCTGTCTTTATGATAAGAAGGAGGTCAGGAAAGAGAAGAGACCGGGAACTTGACGCTTATTAAAAGCACTTGCTTGCAAGCTGTGTTGGAGCCCACATGGTGCCCAAGCCCGGGAACCCGGCCCCAGCAGGGGTCAGTGCCCCGTCCTGACAGGCGTGAGCTGGGGAGTCTGGGCTGAAGATGGATGGAGGCGCCAGACACGCCCGTGACAGCGGTAATCCACACGCCCCAGGAAGGCAGGCTGGTATTTTGGCCACTTCCCCACGATTTTATGGGCCCGAAGGTGGGGGGAGGGAAGTTTCATCATTTTGGACATAAATAACTCCATGAACAGTATGGCGATCAGATACTTCCAAATTAGCCATTCCGCGCAGCGCAAAGCCTTCGGCTGGGCTGGATTTACTTCTCAGTTGTGGAACAGCCTAAAGTCAGCCAAGCCTCCAAGGGGTGTTAAAACGGGCCTGGCGCTTCTATCATAGCTTTCTGGAGAAGTCTCTGCCCTGCTCAGATTGGCCCGTTTCATGTTTTCTCCTGGCTGATCCATTTCCCATCACACCCCTCACACCCCGACCCTGAGCTGATGACCCGGCCTCATTCTTGATGGGGGAAACGGAAGCCATCCGTTTTCTCGGTTTCCACCACCCGACCCACAAACTTGACCCCCACTCTCCTCCACGCGTCCAGATATAGCGGGAGTCAGGCCCCTCTTCCCGCCAGAGGCCACCTTCTACTTGCGTTCTGCATCCTCTCCCCTTCCTAGAGTTTGCCCGTCCAGCTACACACACTCACACACGTCGACAATCTCCTGAATCGTTCTCAGCTGAATCCCAGGGGCTCCATACCTCTCATTTCAAAAAACCAAACCAAATCTCTTCCCTCGATCCTTCCCCTTGACCCAGCTCCATCCTGGTTTTCTAATTCCCATCTTGGCCAAACATCCTGCTTGTGTTGCCTCCAAGCCCCGTCCGTCTTTTGTTTCTTCAACCAGGTCCTTGACAGCATCTTGACAGCATCACCACTCAACAGTAATTGATCTCGAGCTTGCCAAAGACTCCATGTTGTCAAATGCAAACAGTAGGTTTCTTCTTCCCTTCTTTTCTTCCTTGACTTCTCAGTCCGTCCTGAGACACTAGCTTCTCTTGGCAGCTTCTGCTTCCCGCTGTTCTGCTCTCCGTGGCTGCTCTTCCTCATCTTTTCTTGGCCTCCTTCTGCACCCAACCTCTAGGTATAGGCGTGCCCCTCCGGGGCTCAGTCCTCTGCCTTCTCTCTGTTTTATTCATTCCTCTTCAGGAGATCACGCTCATTTCCAGGTATTTAAACACGATCTATGTACCACTGACTTTCAAAGGTCAGCGACTTTCTAACCCCAGTGCAGAAGGTTTCCTGAGCTCTGACTTATATATCTGGATGCCTTCTTGACATCTCCACCTGGACATCTTATAGGCACCTCATCTTGACATTTCCATGACTAGGTAGTTTACAAAACAAGAAACACAACAGGCTTTTTAGACGTGTCAAAGATGTTCAAAGTCATTGAGATTTAATAAAATGTAAATGAGGGGCATCCGGGTGGCTCAGTGGGTTAGGCCTCTGCCTTCAGCTCAGGTCATGATCTCAGGGTCCTGGAATCGAGCCCCGCATCGGGCTCTCTGTTCAGCAGGGAGCCTGCTTCCCTCTCTCTCTCTGCTTGCCTCTCTGCCTCCTTGTGATCTCTGTCAAATAAATAAATAAAATCTTTTTTTAAAATGCCAATTGATATATTCCATATATACATTTTGTATAGTATATTCGGTAAGTGTATTTATTTCCATTCATATTTATCCAATGGGTTAGAGTCCCAACATCTGCAAATGGGTTTTGAAAGTACTCAGGAAACCGTCTAACACCAGCAATAAGAGACTGTCTCCATTAGTGAAAGAAATTCACCATAGAATACTGCACAGCTGTCACAGAACGAAAGAAAACTTCATGAGTGAATGCAGAAAAATCTACAAGTTATGATGTAAAATGAAAACAATTAAGAGGCTGAATGTTGGGTACAATATGCTATTTTTGGTATCTTTAAAGATTTCTTTATTTATTTGAGAGAGAGAGAGAGAGCCGGCATGTGAGTGTGGGCAGTGGCCTGAAGAGGGAGAAGCAGGCTCCCCACTGAGTGTGGAGCCTGACGTGGGGCTCGATCCCATGACCCTGAGATCATGATGTGAGCTGAAACCAAGAGTTCGATGCCCAACCGACTAAGCTGACCAGGCGCCCCTATCGTTGATACTTTTTAAAAAGTGATAAAAAGGTGATAGAGATGGATATACTCACACATTCATTCTTACATAAACACAAAATCTTACTAGAAGGAGACACTCGTGAAACTGGTGATGCGAATTGCCTTTGGGAAAATGAAAGGAGGAGACTAGTGTCGAAGGGATGGGGATACATGCCGTGTTTTGGGGATACATGCCGTGTTTTGGGGATACATGCCGTGTTTTGGGGATACATGCCGTGTTTTTGTACTGTTCGCACTCTTTTTCTTTTTCTTCTTTTCTCTCTCTCTCTCTTTTTTTTTTCCCCAGTGTTCGGTTATTTTATTTCCAATATTAAAATACAGTTACTTTTCCTATCTTGACCCCTTCTGTTCTCTGCTGAAGTGCCACCTGTTCAGCAAGGCCTTCCTGGACCACCCTGTCCATGTGAGTCCCCCCTATTTTGTCTCTCGCCCACCAGAGCAGCTCCACATTTAACTACTTTAAATCCTGGGGTTCCAAGGAAGATTTAATTCAAAAAAGACCCCCCCTGCTTACCTTACCAGAAAAGGCTTCACCAGGGCACCCCATTTGAATAATGCCCTGGTCACTGTCATTCCTTAATCCTTGTCCTGCTTCTTTTTAAATGCAATTATCACCACCTGGCATATCATGTATTTTTTTATTTGCTTATAATTGGCTTTTCCGCATTAGAATGTCAGGTCCGGAAGAGCAGGAATCCTCCCGGTTTTGTTCACAGCTGTATCCCTTGTGGCTAGAACAATGCTTGGCCTCGCAGATATTTGATAAATATTTGTTTAATGAATGGTTCTGCTGCTAAGGGGAAACAAATAAATAAAAAGATGTTTAAAGGCCACCGACTGGCGGGGGTGGGGGGGATATCAAAAACCACAAGCTTAGTACTGGGTCTACAATCCAGTCAGGCCAAACCCATGCCCCCGTCCAGTTTGTGCTGATGTTGGTTTGCTAAGCAAATGGCCTGGGGCAGCACTGCCCAGCACCCAGTGGTGGGGAGAAAGCGAGGCAGACAGCAGGAAAAGCCCAGAAAGTGTGGCCCCATGGAAGAAACAACCCCAAAGAACACACTGGTAAGAGAGTCTTTAGCAAACCCCGAGAGGAAGCAACATCCTATCTAGGACCCCCACTTTCAAGGAGGGTCGAAACTAGAGGGAGAAGAGGAACAAGGAAAATCAAAACAAATCCTTGGGCCTTTGTATCAGCCCTGATGGCACTGAGTTGCAGCTTCCGAAGGACAACGAACAAGGTGTCAGAGCCGACACTGCCAAGGGAAGGCGTGAATGAATCATGACCTTACTTAAACCCTCAGTGACCTGGCTCAAGGCAGGAAAGCCATGAGTCAGCAGGCCACTCACTGGCAATTAGTTAGTGAGTAAGGGATGGGGTCCGGGCAGCAGCTGCCAGAAGAGGAGCCTGGGGAGTGTTCTGGGAGGAGGGAGAGCCCAGACCCTGCAGCTCTCTGCAGGGGGTGGGTTTGGGGTGACATGATGGCCTGGCCAAGGATTCTCACTGACTGCGGAAAGAACGGTGCTCTTGGCTCCAAGCTTTAGCACCTGCCGTGGATCCTGCCGGGGCCTCCCCATACCTCAGGAAACCTCATGTTCTCTAAATTGTACTTTTATGCCCAGCAAGCCCTCAGGCTACCTGGTTAAAAGTTTACATTAAAAAATCCTTCCTAATTGGTGTGTTTGAACGGTGCCCTCTGCAGAGTCATCAAGGCAGGCCGCGTTCATTAGCAGCCCTGCCGGTAAAATCCAGGCGGTGAAATGTCAATCACCCCCGGGGCTTCCGGGAAAAATCCCTCTCCGGGCTTCCTCAAGCCCCACGAACATCAGCACGAGTACATCCGGGGCTCCCGAACTTGCCGAGGCGTCTTCTAAGCCCTTCTAAGTCTCCACCTCCACGCGGCGGCCCTTTAGGGCCAGATTAGTCCTTGTTGTGGAGAAAAGGGGATGTCATGGGATGTTCAGAGACATCCCTGGCCTCTGCCCCACCAGACACGTGTAACGCCCCCGACTTGGTGACACCAATAATATGCCCAGGCATTGCCAAATGTCCCCTGGCGGTGGTGCTCGGGTAAGGTGGGGCACAAAGTCGCCCCAGGTCAGAAACCACTTTCTAAGCTTGTATCCACTTGGACAGTCAGAATTGGGAAGGGAAATTCACCAGTTCAGAAACAAACAAACCATTTCTCAAGGGTCCCTTCTCTGGGAGGGGCTTTGCTCGCATTGGATATGGTCAAAAATCAGGGGTGTGCTTGGCCCCAAGTATCTCTCTGGAAAGAACCAGGGACCAAACCCTCTGTTCCTGCTCCATGACATGGTTTCAAGGGCTAGGTTTTCCATCAGGAGGCAAGGCCAGGGTGAGATCAGGCTGTTTCATGAGAAGAGAAGGGGTGGGTGAGTCCTTGAGAAACTTCCCAAGGAAGGCCTGAGAAATACTTGTTTTTAGGTCCTCATGTAAATAGATGTCACTGGCCTTGAAAAGAGCACAATGGGTGTACAGCGGTGAATCATCTAAGTTAATTACAGAGATCACTGTGGGGCCGTGCAAAGCCCAGCAGAGCTTAGCTTACAACACAAGCTAGCAGAACAGCCACCGATGATGATGTTCACGTTAATAATTGGCACTGATAGAGCCACACGGCGCTCCCTGCTTCGGGCCTATGCCAGGAAAAATAAAGACGCAGTCAAGAATAACACAGTAACATTGATCACACCTTCCCGAGAAAGGCAGCCACCATTTTCCCTCACTGTGGTCTTGAAGACGGACAGGTGGGCCCCGTGCCCTGGAGCTGAGACCAGCAGACAGAGCTGGGGAGGGGGATGAGGGGAGGGGGAAGTCCACACCCAGGAGGAAGGCGGGTGTCAGGCTGAGATGACAGACAGAGGCTCAGGCATGGGTCCTTCCATTGCATGGAGGGTTCACGTGATGACAAAATGGCCCCAAGAACTAGGTTCTGATGGAAGGCCAGGTCCCGTAGACATGGAAACAGTACCACGTAGAGGCCATGGGTCAGCAGGGCTCTCCCTGCTTTTTGAGGGAGCCCTCAAAGTCTGCCAGTGTACAATGGGGCAGGAGAACTAGGGAACACCCCACACTCTTCACCAAGGTTGCTTGGGAGTAATGTCAAGCAGAGAGGCCTAGGAGGTGACTGGTGTGTCCCCGGTGGAGAGCTAAGAACGGGCAAGTCATTTAGGGGCACAGTTCCCAAAGCACGGCATAGATATCCCAGGTGGTACCAAGTCAGTTCGGGGTAGCTTGGGGACACGGCTTTCCCTGGCACTGAATCACACAGAGAGAAATGGCTCCCTCTGCTCGTCTTTTAGTCCTTCTGATCAGGGCAGGGCAAAGTCTTGGCTTGGTGCTAGGACCTTTCACATGGCTTCAACCTGGGGTATCTCTCTCTCTCCATCTCCCTCTTTCTTTTCTTTTTTTTTTTTTTATTTTAAATAAAGAAGGCTTTATTTTTATTTTTTAAAAACAATTTTATTTATTTATTTGAGAGAGAGAGAGACAGAGATAGCAAGAGAGAACATGAGCTGGAGGGAGAGGGAAGAGAGGGTGGAGCTTGCTCCGCTGAGCAAGGAGCCTGATGCGGGGCTCGATCCCAGGACCCTTGGGATCGTGAGCTGAACTGAAGGCAGACACTTAACTAACTGAGAGGCCCAGGAGCCCTTATCTCACTCTCCTTTTGGTAAAGGAAGAACAGATCTTGGGCTCAAGCCTTGGGCAAGCAAGGATATCTGGCCAGAATTCAATGATGCTGGCTTTTATTTTCCCTTATAAAGTCAAGTTTATCAAGGCAAAATTTACCTGCAGTAAAATTCTCCTTCCTTGGTGTACAGTTCTGTGAGTTTTGACAAACACATACAGCTGTATAACCACCAACGCAATCAAGAGATAGAAGAGTTCCATAACCTAAAAAGCTACCCCATGCCCCTTGAGGTCAAGCCTCCAAACTCCATCCCTAGCCTCTGATCTGAAATTAATGATCTGGTTTCTGTTCCTATAGTTTTGGCATCTCTGGAAAGTCACAGAAATGGAATTATACAGTACGTAGCCTTTGGGGGGTTGCTTTTGCTGTTTTTACCTTTAGTGTGGATTTATAAGGTGCATACTGGCTTTCCATTTAAGGCAGTTTTATAAAGTGTTCTTTTTCAACAAATCAACTTTTTTTTTTGAGATTTTATTTATTGATTCGAGAGAGAGAGAGAGATTGAGCATAAGCAGAAGGAAGGGCAATGGGAGAGGGAGAAGCAGACTCCCCGCTGAGCAGGGAGCCAGACGCAGGACTCCATCCCAGGACCTCGGGATCATGACCTGAGCTGAAGGCAGGTGCTTAACCCACTGAGCCACCCAGATGCCCCTAAATCAACTTTTTATAAGAGATACTTGGTTTACAAACAAATATGAAGTAAGTAATTCTGTACATGTTGTGCAGTTAGGGCACTAATCAGGAAGACTGGCCCGGAAAGGTCTAAGATGTTATCCTTGCACGTTACCTTAGGTTGCTGGACTCAGAGCGAAGATGCATGGCCTGGATCAGAGCAGAAGAAACAACGGTTTCTTTCATTCCCAATCACACAGGGCCCATGCTAGATGGTTACCTGTGCATGTAGGGTGTTGCACTGCAGGGGAGAAACCCCAAGATTTGGGAACTGGAATCTTTTCTCATGAACAGTAAGCATGTCTGTCCCCTGTTCTGGGGCCAGACACTATCTCCCTCTTCCAAAGCTATTTGCTGTACAAACATCCTGGCAAAGAGAACCAAGGCCCTCTCAGCACATGGAGAAATGCAGGATATCCCCAATGATCTCCCAATAGAAGGATTGGCTCAAGGGACTGGAAAAGAAAACCTAGGAAGTCACAGGCTAGGGGTTCCAGAAGGAACGGAATGGCCTGGCAGACTGGACCACTGAAAGACCTCCGGTTAGCTGAGACACAATTCTAAACCCTTTCTTCCCACTGTATACTTTCCAAAGCAACCTTCCCATTAGGAGATGATCTTCATGAGTCCTCATCTGGGGGTGGGGGGTGCTTTGCCCATGTGACCACTCCATACTCTCAGACAGCTCTATTTCTGATTGTCCTTGACATTCAGCTTTATACATCAGACTCTGTGCTGGTTAATGTGAGTCTGTTTTACCCTCATCCATAAACCTGAGCTCCTAATCCTGAAAGGCTGAGAAGTTCTCCAAATTTAACATAGTAAGTCGAATAATAACAAGAAGAGCCCAGCACTTATTATCTGATCTAAGCTCTTTATGTTCATAATCGAATTTAATCCTCTGACCAGACACATACTTGCTAGGTACATCTGTGAGTCCCATTTTATGAATGAGGAAAATAAAGCACGAAGAGAGAAAATAACTTGGTATGTGCATATATATGGATGGTAGAGCTGGAATCTGAACTTGGTCTGGCTGAGGCCGATGTCAATCATGTAACCACCACTCATCACGGCCTCACCAGGGAAGTCCTGCTTCATGAAGCTCAGGTGGAGGCCAGCCAGTCCTTCCCCTTTGAATATAAGCCTAGGGAGTCTTTAAAACTGGATATGAAGTTCTCTCCTGTTCCTGAAGCCCTTTTCTCTTATCCACACTCATTAAAAACCTTCCAGAAAGTTCCCATGAAGCTTAAGGTCCTGTTTCAGTTATTATTGTTACTTAATGCGTTACCCCAAGACCCAGCAGCTTAAAACAGCCATTTTCTTCTGCTCACAACTTGGGGGGCCCAGGACTGGGAAGGGGCTCAATTAGAGTATTCTCACTTGGGGTCTTTCATGAATTTGCAATCAATTCTGAGTTGGCATTGGGAACACCTAGGGACTGGAGTGTGCGGGACATTCAAAGGGCTCACCCATGTGGCTGATAGCTCAACTTGGCTGTCAGTCCCACCCATCTGGCGTCTACACACACCTATCCAACATGGCGGTCTCAGGAGAGCTAAACTTTATATGTGACTGGCTTTCTGCAGGGCAGAAGTCCCAAGAACCAACAGGATGCTGCGAGGTCTTCTCTGACCTAGCCTCAAGGTCACATGGTCATATTCCATCAGAGGACAGGTGTGACTAGATTCAAAGGAACTCATCTGGGTCCATGCTTTGAAACGGGCATGAGTCCCAACCAGATTTCCTCTTCCTGGTCCAAATCAGTAACACGGGCCTTCTTTTGAACTTTTAGACAAGAGAGCCCAAGGTGACACAGAATTGGGGGATATCCTAGGAGGTTGTTGAGGATGAGAAGTACAATCCGTCTCTAATAATTGTGAGATGAAAGACAAGGCGGGATGAAGGAGAACGTGACCTTGGACTTCATGAAGGAGTGACCCACTTTGGCATTCAGCAACGTCTGCTACGCCAAAATGAGTTTCCAGCGTAGACAGTGGAAGGTGGCAGGAGGGAGCGCAGAGTCATCCATTGTTCATTAACATGTCCGTATTCTCCAGTGATGAGCCAATAGTCAGGGCCCTCCAGAGGGCTATGTGTGCTCACATTACACCCTCCCCCTTGCTGCAGAGATCCAAACATAAACCACACAGCTCTCCTACTCTTCTTACTTTTGGGGAGGCTCCAGCTTCAACAGGAAGGTTTCAAGCCTGCCCCCTCAAGCACCAGATTCTTCGCCCCAGAGCCACCATGAAGTGGTCGTGTTCATGGCTCAAGAATGGAAAGCAGCCAATGAGATTGCCACTTAGGGCCACTGTCGTCTTCGAGATACTGTTTTTCTGGTAATCTACACCTCCAAGAAGGCTTCTGTTCTCCCGGGATTTCTCTTGGGACACCTATTACTAGCTTTATTAAGTAGGGAACCAAATTCTTGACCAACAAAAGAACGCCGCTTATGTGTGGAGTTTCTGGCATATAAACCAGGTGATTATCTATCCCCTGTGACACGTGACATACCTGGGATCTACAGAGAGAGCAAACACACGCCCTTCTGCACACAGTGGGTGCGCCCTCCGCACCCGCTGTGCGCCAGCCCACAGCCCACAGCACACGGCTGAGCCTGGGCGTTGAGACCAGAAGGTTCTCATGGAGTTCCGCTCCGTGCTAGCTGCATGGCCTTCCTGAACCACGTCCTGGCTCGATGTCTTCGTGTGGAGGATGGAAGTCTCCCCTTCCAGAGAGTCACTGTGGACATTACATAAAGTAGCACACGGAAAGTGCCTGGTGTATGGTAAGCACTCCATTTAATGATGCTTTCTGCATTTAAAATGGTCGTCTCCAAAATGGAACATCAACCATTAAATCAACTATCCTTTAATTGAGACTGTTAAGGAACATGACGCAACCCCAACATTATGGTTTCCAAGATTTATTTATTTATTTATTTAGCAACTATTAAGTCTGCCGATGGCCTCTTAAAACTGTCACTTGGAGGCAGCACTTTGAGTGTTCAGTTAGGGTCCCATATGCCCTGTGGGGCATTCCCAAGTCTTGGTCACCCCCACAGGAAAGCCACAGGTTCACATACGCAAATTCTTCAGTGTGAGCTGAGCCAAAATAATTTCATTTTAAAACTTCTGGCATTTTGTAAAAGTCATATTTGTCATTCATACTGTTTATATAGTATACATCCCTGGACACATTTTCATCTGTACTCATGGCTTACCACCTGGGGTTACTGAAAAGGCTTTGCAACGGTCATTGCCAATGCAGACAATGTTTGCCTTTGTGCTGGCTTTCAGAACCTAACTCACACTTTAGATGGAATCCACTGTCTCATTTTATCTTTCCAGCAGCCCTAGTGTGTGGCCATCACTGTCAAGGTTTACACTAGAGACTGTTCAGTCTCAGGGAGATCAACTCTCTGGTCCAACCTAGCACATACGACGGAAGTAGGATTTCAGGTTCTCCCTCCTCAGAGCATGCACTGCTCCCTGCCTCTCAGTGGCGCCTTACTGCTCTCTGGCCCCCTTTCAGCTCATGTGCATCAAGACTTTGGAAGCACCTAATAGTCCTGGTTACAGGTATTGACTCCTTTGTAAAAATAGAAAATCAAGACTGGTGAAAGTTAAGCAACTTATCCACAGTCAGAGCTGCCCCCTGAACATCTTGATATTCTTTTTCCTGAGGCATCCAGGGCTGTGACTAGCCCACCTCTTAGGGCCACGTGTTTCGGTCTCCTCTGCTGTCTAGCCCCTTCATGTGCTGATCCCTCCATGTGGCGACACAGAGAGCTGCTGATACAAATGTCCCCCGACACTAGGCAGGGACAGAAATGCACCGAGTGGACTGGGGGTGAGGCATTAGGGAACTGTGGAAATGGGCCAACCTAGAGAAGGGGCAGCTGCTAACAGAACCTTCAACCCAGGGAGGGCAGGCAGTGTTCCAACATGACAGATCGTCTTTTTATGAGAATCCCGATAGCCACCAATTTGTGGTTTATGTTCTTATTTCCTGGGATTGTTGACTTCTAGCTCCCCATCTTTATCCTTGGTGTGCTGAGGACCTACACAGGAACATCCCACCAAATTCCTTCAACGTCACAGTAGTCTTCCAAATGAATAACTCTCCCCCATGCCCCTACTTCTGCCACCATCCTCCTAGGAGGACCCATGGATTCAAACCCTACACCCCACTGTGCAAACTACATTGGAATTGTCTGGGGGTTGTCTTAGAAACAGAGATGGTCATACCCCATTTCCGATCTACAGAAAAAGACTTTTTAAGCCATCCATGATCTATCGTTTACCATCCCACAGGCCAGACTCACATCACCCCTCGGAGGTTGTATTTAAAATACCCCATTCCTTAAGTCAACCGCCACTGGCCCTTTGTTGTCCAATCCAGCCCTCACATCACCATGGCTGAAACACAGCCTTACATGCTCTATGCCAGCTCTAAAACCATCAGTGGCTCCCCATGGCCCATAGGAAAACATATAAAACCTCTAGCCTAGTTCTCAACCCACAACTTCCTCCCAAACTTTTCTTTTGCCTGCTATGCATATTCCTAACCCCTCTAAGAACCTTGGATTGTCCACACCTCCCCTTTGGGGACCACCTAATGCTGCCCTGAATTGATAGGCACACTACTGGGATGAGCCCTGCCTTCTCTTGGTACGAGCCACTCCCTCACACATCACGCAGTCTACCGAGCATCCCTGTTGAGCTTAGCAACCCACCGCTGCAGTACAAGCTCCTTGAAGTGGAAAGCTACGTGTTCACAGGAACATAGTACCCTCCCAGACCCGAGAGCTCTAGGTACAGAGTCAAATGTTATCTAACAATGACATGTAGAGAGGGGAGGGGAAATGGTTTGCCACAGAGAGAAAAAAGCCTGGGCAAAGAAGAGAAAGTAGGATGGGTCAGAGGCAAATCCTAGGACTGAGTGCAGAAACGCTGGCCAGAGAAGGGCAAGGAAAGGTAGCTGAGGTCATACTGGGGGTCATACTGTGGGATACCCTCTCTGTAGTGAGGGCTAGGTTTGAACTGGGACTTTAGGTTGAAAGAAACTTAAAACTCAACTCAGGCTCGCTTAGGTAAAAGAGAATGTATGTGTTTATGTAAATAGGAAGTCTTCAGGTATGGCTAGATCCAGAAGCTTAAGGACGCCAACAGCCCTCGCTCAACCTTCCCCTTCTTAGCCCTGTTCTCCTCTGTCCCAGCCATCTCAAGCAGGATTTTCCCTCAGGGTGTCAAGCTGATCCCAGGCACCAAGCTGCCATTCTCCTCTCCAGTAACCTTCCTGAAAAGAATGCACCTCCTTCCTAGTTTTCCTACAGAAGGTTCTGGGATTGAATCTCCTAGGATAACCACTGACTCATGTGTCCATCCCTAAAGAGTTACGGTGGCCAAAGAATTAAACAATCTGATTTGCCAGGCTTGGTTCACAGGGCTACCCTTTAACTGATGACTGGAACTCCTGAACCAATCATTATAGGCAGCAGTCTTGAACATTCTGATCGGCTACTCCTGGGTCATGTGCCCAGACCTGGAAGTAGGAAGTATGGGGGCAGCCTCTTTAACCCATATGGATGGTACGTGTGTATGTGTGCATGCACACACACACACGAGGGGGAAGGGAAGCAGATCTCTCCAGAATGAAACCCATAAACCCTTCCACAATGAGCACCACGGAAAAAAAGATTCTGCAGCAGGCACTAAGGTGCAGGAGACAGCATTTCTGGAAGTCTCCTTGGTCAGCCAGTCCAGCGCTTATGGGTTCTCTAAAGAGAGGAAGCCCCATCTACCCCACCTGGAGCAGACCAAGCTGCTGCCAGGTTCAGCCCACTTCCCGGGCCCAAGCCAAGTGTCCTCCATGCTCCTCTGACCCCTGTGGGAGGTCTGCTCAAGCCACTCCATCCGAGGCCCAGACACCCTTGGAATAACGTCTGCCCAGGATCCAAGAGCACCCACATGCCCACTCCAGCCCAGGGTCCTGCCCGGGCGGCTGACCACAGAGCTCCCACTGACCCCCGCCCCCCTCTTCCCTGCGGCCCCACGGCCTCTCGAGCACAGCCTAATCTCTGGAACAGGTGGGAGGCCTGGACCCGGCTCTCAGCTTTCACGGGCAGGAGCACAGCAAGGGGAAACTCATTACATGGGTTTAACAGGGTTTAAAAGGCGTTAAAGAGTCCTGTGGGCCAAATTAAGGGGCCTCGACTTACAAGCTGAGTTATGAAGAGATCTAAGGCATGTTTAGGCTGAGAGTAGGAGCCCAAAACTCGGTCTCGCACAGTTGCAGTGAGAAGAATGCACACTCCGGGGAGTTACCAAACAGAGAGGAAGTAACAGGTGCTGGAGGCCGGGAGGCTGGCCCGGGGTCTGGGGGACCGGGAAGGCCGAGGGGCGGGGCTTTCCCTGGCTTCACCGTGTATGGTGGGAAAAGCCATATCCCAGCCACTATCCCTCCAAAGGCCGCTAGTGAAATGAATTAAGATACCATTAAGGTCTGTTTTCAGGCTGGGATACTACACAAGTGTCAAAAAGAATGTGATGTGTCTGTAAGAACGGTCGCAAAAGGGTTTCCAAAGAATATTCTTGGATTAAGAAATAAAAATTAATCAAATGTAGAGCAATGTGTCTCCTAGTCTCTCAACTGTAGATAGATACCACTTAGGCTGAACCACGCCACACTTCTGTTTTTGTAAATCAAAACGTTTATGCATACGTGTCATGCGTATTCACATATAATTTTCATGCTGGTATATATGGAGAATGTCCTTGTTTATACAAGGCACTGATTAACTGTGGTTTCCTCTGCAGATGCCCCATGGGGCCAGTGCTCCTGAGTGGGAGAAAGGATTACTTTTCAGTGCACCAACTTTTATATTGATAGGATCTTTTTTTTTTTTTTTTTTTAAGATTTTCTTTATGTATTTGAGAGAGAGCAAGAGAGCACACAAGCCAGGGGAGGCTCAGGCAGAGGGAGAAGGAGAAGCAGACTCCCCACTGACTAGGAAGCCTGATGTGGGGATCCATCCCAGGACCCCGTGACGCTAAACAGACTGAGCCACCCAGATGTTTCATAGACAGCTAGGAGATGTTAAGTCCTATGCCTACTTTAGATTTGGGGGAAAAAATGTTTTCGGAAATATACTGAGCACTTCCACTGTGAAAAGTGTTTATAAGCACATTGTTACCCTAATCAGTCCTCACAACAGTCCTACAAGGTAAGGGCCAACAACAGTCCCATGTTACAGATAAGAGAACCAAGGAGGAAAGGGTTAGAGACTTTCCAAAATGCCTGAGTGGGAGGCTTCGTTATGTGTGACAGGCTCCAAAGGCCAAGTCTTTGACCCTGGCGAATGCCGCCTTTTCTTCCACGTGGGTGATTAACTCAGACCAGAATCTTCTGGGTTCTGCCTCAATTCCCCTCCTCAAAGAGCCTCTGCAAGCCTAAGGTAGAGCAAAGGATTCCTCTCTCTTCTCAGTGGTCATGTTGTCTTGGGAAAGAGGGCTCGATCAAGGGCCAAGACCTTTTTCTGATGGAGGCTTATCCAAGGACAGAGCATCAGGGGCCTACCCAGAGGGCCGAGGGGGTGTTGGCTTCCAGTCCCCAGAGATGGCAAAGGCTCCAGGTGACCATTCTACTTAAGGGCCATTTTCCAAACATGTCTACAGACCACTGCCACCTGCCCCTTCCATGTGGACCATTGAAAAAAAGTGCTGTGGACCCCAGAGGTGGGCTACGCTGAGCCCACCAGCTCCCAGTATAAGTAGAGGAAGCAGGAAACTGTGTGCACAGTCCATGTGTCTCACAAATATGATCCTATTTCAACCTCACAATGGACCTACGCATGGATACTATACAATCCCAGTTCATACATATGAGAACAGGCACAGAGAAGCTTAGTGACTTGCTCGTGGAAGCAGAGCCACATTTCAACCCTGGTGAGGCCCCCATTCTCTCCCACCACATGGTCCTCTCTGCCAAGGCCATTCCTTTGATCCAGGGCCAACATCCACGTTTAGGGGAAATGCAAATTGAAATTACAATGGGATACCCCCTCCCACCTGTCAGAATGACGAAAATCGACAACACAAGAAATAATAGGTGTTGGCGAAGATGCGGAGAAAGGGGAACCCTCCCACAGTGTTGGAGGGGATGCAAACTGGTGTAGCCACT
Source organism: Mustela erminea (assembly GCF_009829155.1). Lineage (NCBI taxonomy): Eukaryota > Metazoa > Chordata > Mammalia > Carnivora > Mustelidae > Mustela > Mustela erminea. Next base: position 31,912,416 of record NC_045632.1, on the reverse strand, counting down.
CTGGAAAATGGTTTGGACCTTCCCCGAAAAGTTAAAAATAGAACTTCCCTAGGATCCACACTAATCGCATTACTGGGCATTTACCCAAAAAATTACAAGAACACTGTTTCAAAAAGGGACGCATGTACCCCTATACTTAACAGTAGCATTATTTATAAGAGCTAAATCATGGAAGCCGCCCAAGCGCCCCTTGTAGATGAATGGAGAAAGAAGGTGCGGTATATACAATGGAATATTACTCAGCCCTAAACAAGAATGAGATCTTGTCATTTGCAACAGCATGGCTGGAGCTAGAGAGTATAATACTAAGCGAAATAAGTCAGAGAAAGACAAGTACCATCTGCTTTTGCTCATGTGGGGCATTTAAGAAACAAAACAAAGGAGTGAGGGAGGAAAAAAGGCAAGCCAAGAAACAGATTCATAACCCTAGAGAACAAACTGGTAGTTATCAGATGGGAGGTGGGGCAGGGGATGACAGACGAGACGGGGATTCAGGCGTATACGTGTTATCACGAGCCCCGGGTGATGTATGGAAAAGTCGAATCACTATGTCATACACCCGAATCGAATATAACACTGTCTGTGAACACCCTGGAATTAAAATAAAATAATTTTTTTTAAAAGATACAGTTTCAGGAATCCGTCTTCAGCAATCATCTGTAAAATGGGAACATGACGGTGGAGAAGGCAGACCCAGGAGTCAAACCCTGATCTTCCATGACCCTTTCCAATACCCCAAGCTCCTCTCAAGGAAGGGAGGGAGGGTGGACAAAGAGCCTTGGGTGCTTGCCTGCCTGTGTCTCCTGTTGGGTTTCAAGGAAGTAGGAGAACATTGCCAAAGGTTTGACACTGAAAGGCAGGTCCTGGGGATTCGATATATTCTCTGCTCTTAACACAAGGATCCATATCCTTTGCTACTGGAACCCACAGAAGGGCAGGAGCAGCTGCCCGAAGCTCTGGAGAAAACGATAATGTCCTTGAACTTCCATTTGCTCTTCTCAAGCCCCTTGGATGGAGCAGGTGTCCGTGTCCCAGCCTGTTGGACGGTTTCTTTTTAGAAAGAGAGTCTGTGGGGTCACCTCGGAGGCCAAATACACATGTACTCAGGGTACCAGTAAAGCAAGGCACCATCCACATCCTACCTCCTAAATATAAAGGCTTTGCTATTTGAATGTTTGTTTTCTTCTTCTAATGAAAGTTGCAATCATGTAGAAAGACAGAAGTTTGTTGGGCATGTTCAATACTAATTTTACATATGGCAGGAGACACTAAATCTTGTGGCCTCAGTGTCAGTCAGGGAAATACCAGGTGCTGTAACAAACCTCCTAAACGCATGAAGTTTCAAACACAATAGAAAAAATTTTTTTCGCCGGTAAAGTCTGAAATGTGTGCTCCCAGTCAAGTGTGTGACCATGCTCCAAGTGGCGATTCAGGGCCCCAGGTTTTTGAATGGTGCATGTTCTGCTATATTCAACATCAGCCCCCAATGTTACCATGCTCACTGACATCAAGCTGCGGAAGGAAAAGCATGGAGGGCTGCATGTATGAGGTGTTCATGGGTTGGGCTGAAAGTGGTACCCACCTGTTCAGGTTCCATTGGCTAGAAATTAATCACATGACACACCTCATTGCGAGTGTGGAATGGGAAATAAAGTCCAGGGAAGGGACATTGGCTTGCTAAGCAGCTGGCTCATTTCTGGAACAACCTCCAAAGGTCTTAATCTGAGCCTGATTGAGGAGCTGGTTTATCCCCACCTCTAGGCACATGGAGGAAGAGGCCATGTCTCCACCCCCCTGCACAGCATCCAAAAAAGGCACCTCTTCAATAAAAAAGGAACAATAAATATGACTTTACATGTAATACACAGACCTAAGAAAAGAACACACTGTCAAAATATAAACTTATTTTAGATGAAGGGATTTTTCATTTCAAAATCTTTTCCTTCATAAATATCTGTGTGGACATTCACCTAGCCTCCAGGAATATAATGTTAAACTCTCATGGAGCTCACGGCTTCATGAGGGAGACAGACATTAGTCAAATAATTGCACAGACGTATCATCACCTGTCTTGGTTTGGGTTCCCCCAGGAGCAGCCCTAGAGACAAGCGTTCAAGAGGCAGTGATGTCAGGATGGTGAACCTGGGAAACACCAGGAGGGGAGTGAGGATGTACATCAAGAGGGAAGGAAACCACTAAGCATGCATCTTCCAACCGGTGCCTCAGTGGCGCCTGGAGCTCATTTCCACCACCAGGGAACTCTGGGCAACTGGAAACACGGACCTCCGAGTGTTCCCACCAGAGGCGCAAGGGAACTGGGGCATTAATACAACGACTGTCAGCCCTCTTGGGGCTGCTGATTTCCTAGCACTTCTGGCCTACGGCACCAATGAACAGAGAAGATGCCCGTGGCCAGAGAAAGCCAGGCCCAACTGACCACCAGCTGATACTGACATGACATGGACTGAGGTCTCTGGGCTGGGCTTCTGCCACATGCATGGCCCAGGTGCCAGGAATGAGAAACACAGGGGAGATGAAAAATAAGAATGAGATGATCAAGGATAGCCTGATCAGGGGTGGCGGGCTCTGGAGCCAGACGTCATGGCTTGACATCCTGGCTCTTGAACATGGCAACGGTGCGACCTCGGACAAGTCAACAGCTCTGTCTGCCTCAGTTTCCTTATCTGGAAAGGGGGCAAACAACAGCACCTGCTTGACGGGGAGGCTGGGAAGTTGAAATGGGACAATTCTTGAGAGGGGCTTAGACTAGCCCCTGATCCCTCCCCTGCACCCACACTCCCCAGAACCAGCTCGCCCTGGCATTTGAGCTCTCCCGTCTGCCTCCCCCAAGCAGGTGGCTCCTTCTCGAGGTCCTCCGTCACACCACCACGAATCAGGTGGCACTCTCTGCCTGCTCTGGAAACCAAACTTCCCATGACCCGGGGACTGGCAGAATCCCCAGCCTGGCCGCCCTCTGTGCTCGATTGATCCCGCCGGACACACGATAGACCATTTGTGCGTGCTGGCGTTACTTCTCTGCTTGCTGGATTCCAGTTTCAGGCCAGTTCTAAGCACCCGGCCACAGGGAGAACAATACCCCCTCTGTTCCCCCCCAGCCATTCATGTCGACTTTTGTTTCAGCCTAAAATAACACCGTGCTGGAGGGTATTTTCTTAACACCACCAAGCCCTGTTGAAAATGTGGCGGGTCGCGGCTGCTTGGGCCCACTGATAACGATGTCATGATGTGTAGGTGAGCTCTGGCTCCTCCAGGGCCCGGGTGACCCTGGGATTAGGGCCGTTCTTATCTCCCAAGACATCTAGCTGTGTCTGGGATTCCATTTCCCCACGGAGGCCCTGGGGGCCGGAGTTATGTTCTGTGCTTACGAGCAAAGTGGACAATTCCTGGTCAGGGCTGGAGTGGATTACGGCTGATCACTCGGCCTAAACCAGGGACATCTGAGAATGTTGAAAAAGGGAAAGAGATTCCTCCAACCTAAATAAGCATGGACTTCAAGCAAAAGCTTGGGAGCTAAACATTGTCAAAAGCCTGCCTGGGTGAATGCGGGTCCCGTGAAGAGTGGGCTCCCAGAGTTGAAAACCTCTTCAGAATCCCTGGCCAACTGGTTGGGAATGACTCTCGGCCCCGCAGCTTCATAAATCACATGCGGGCAGCTTTATGCCAAAAGGTGCTATTAAAAAAAAAAAAAAAAATTAAAAATTGACTTGTCCAAAGGGCCTTAAAAAAAAAAGTCCCAAACCCACCACTTTCTTTATTAAAGTTCACAGAAAATAAATATCAAATTTCTTTCAGCCTGAATTTTCTCTCCAACTATAATCACAGAAACTAGAGATGGGGGGGGGGAAGAGGTTGGGGGGAACCCTACTGGGTCACTTTTTCCATAATTTGTGCAGTAAAATTTGTTGCTGCAATCTTGGCAAATTCACCTTCCCATCGGCTCTCGAGAAATCAAACAGAACCCCACGACTTGATTGTTGAGAGCAATCCCAATTCCAGAAATTTCTGAAAGCGCAATGCAGAACCACAGCAAGAAATTTTTAAAAAAGAAAAAAAAAACTTCCCTTTAATTACGGACGAGCCTTCTATTTCGTTCAGCCCAGTCATGAAATGGAATTGAACTTCCTTTCTGATTCATTCTTGAAAACCTCAATGTGGATTTTATCAGAAACAGATCTGACGCCCTCGTGGTGCTCCCTGGGTCAGACCCCATTCTGGACCTGCGTCTTCATTAAGGCTCATCTGTTTGGTTTGCTTAGGGAGAAATCATAACAGATCGGGTTCGATGGCTTTGCTGTTCGTGAAAAAATGTACTGACCTTTCCTTTGCCTTATTAGGATAAGTAGAGGCGACAAGAGTCACAGAGCAGAGTATTTTCCTAAGAGGGCTCCAAACTACCCGTGGAAACTCACAGCCCTGAGAGTGGCTGGGGCCCCCCACCCCCCCACCCCAACCCCCACTCCTCATTTTCTGGATTGTAGAGGCCTGACCACCGAGGCGTATGGGAGAATGGCCAGCCACTACCAAAGTGTGCTCCTTGCCTTTGGAAGGATACTCAGGTGACTGCAGATGTCCCTGAAACCTGAAACAATTTAAGTCCCTTCCCCCACCCCGTGGACCTTGGCATTGATGCCTCCTTTTCTCACTAACCTTAACTAAGCCACTTAAAAAGAAAGTGGAGGGGGGCATGGGGGAAATCTTTATAAATGGCCATCAAAACCTGACCACAAATGGTTCCAATTTGCCGCAGTGATTAAATCTATGTGAGTTTAAGGGTTTTCATTCAGGTCATTTGCTACTTTGGAATTTCGCTGCATGCCTTGCTAAGAAAACGAACTTATGAGTCACCAGCGAGCTTGAAGAAGGAGCGAGGTTTACTAAACAAACTCCAAGCGGAGCTTAAGTGGATATAGAAAATAAAGACTCCGAATTCTAAATATGGATCTGAAATGAGTGTACAAGGGATTAGAGTCGCCTTTGTGCCTGGTGGGGCAGCCCTGAAGCCGGCAGCCCGGGATCAAAGTAACAGCCACCGGTTTGTCAACATGCTAAGCTGGGTGTTTACACGGAAGTGTCAGCACGCACTTTCCGCCACAAAGAGGCTCATACATTCGAAGATTAATTACTTCCAAAACAGAGATTGTGGGTAAATACTGGCTTCTCCACAGCCTAGCCTCCTCGGGGGTATTTGCTCAGTCCCAAGATGAGATGCCCGGCTGACGGCACAGAGTTGGGGGCCAGCTTTGAGACGCTGACCGAGGCCCATCTTGATGCTACTACTTCTTTCTCAACACTGTGTGGTTTCACGGTATCTCACCTTCCCTGGAACACAGATGCTGGACCTCAGGTGGTCCAAAGCCCCACTGTGTGATACCTCTCCTTTCTCCATCACTGCCCCCAGCTCCTTGTCCCCCATGCTGACTCTGTCTCTTTCACTTCCATTGCAGCATCAATTTCCTGAGTCACTCCCTTCTCCCCCTTCCTCCCTCTGCCACCGGCAGGTCATTAGTTGGGCTCCCTTAAGTCAGATAGGAAATTGAGGGGCTGCAAAGTCCTTGTGGGACTATCCCAACCAAGCCATCAATTTCATGCTCAGTGTCCTCTGTAAAATGAGGACCAGAAACATACCTGCCCCAGCTACAAACACGGCTCAGTTAGAAGATTTAAAGGAAAAAAAGGCCATCATAATAGAAAGCGATCTACACCAGCATTCAAGTACCCCTCTTACCAGAGGTGCAAGGATGGCCTTGCGGGAGGGAGTGTCCCTCATTTTTGCAGTGATCTATTTTGAAGAGTGTTTTGAAGAGTGTTCGAACATGTGTGATGGCACCAGTTCATATGAGTTCACTGAGTAGGTAAATGTAACACTAGGCACATAAGAAAGAACAGGAGTTGGTTTTAAAATTACCTAGGTTATTAGATCGGGGTGGGGAGGAGGCGGACAAGAAGGTGGTAAAGATCATAATAAGGGTCTGCAGATATCTGAATCTAAAAACTTCACTCTGGAGGTGAGAAGAGTCTCTATTTCTCAAAGCTCCCAGGTTCAGAGCACCAACTTGCTGCCAAATTCCATCAGGAGGTGGTTTCCTGTTCATTAGTTCATTTTTAAAAAGGGAAACTGATTCAGCCAGGAGTGGGAGGAGGGTTGGCATGGGATTCTGTGGTGTGGCGGATACCCTGGGCCCAAGGGAGCTGCTCCCAGCACTGTGGGAGCTCCTGGCCCCAAGGAGAACTTGCATGGGAAGTATTGTCCAAAGACGGGTGGAGCAGGTGCAGGAGGAATCTTTTCCAAAACCCTCACGAGGACCCCCACCGCTCTGCTCTTGCGGTCAGGGATGCCAGTGTGGATGCTGGCTCTAAAGCCTCCCTGGGGAAGCCCAGAGTCTAGAACGAAAACCTGCAGGGAGAAAAGATTGAGGAAAGAAAAAGTATGTTCTTCTCAGTCCCCCTCTGGGCTCTCAAACAAAATTCTGTCCCTCACTCATTCGTCTGTTCATTCATTCACGATGCAACAAATACGGACTGAGGACCCACTAGGTGCTAGGCATTGTTCCAGGTCCACAGGATTGTAGAAGAAACAAACTGGCGAGGTCCCTGCCTTCAGAAAGCCCATAGGGGTCAGGGTGACACAATAACCCAGCAGACACATATTAACCAAGTAATGGGAGATTACAGGTCGACCAGGAAGGACAGAGGAAGGCGTGCAGGAGAGAGGACCCGGAGCGGCCGTCAGAAGAGGCCCTTCGGAGCAGTGACAGGGCAAGTCTCCCAGGCAGAGGGAGCAAGAAAGGCAAAGGCCTTGGAGGTGGGAAGTGTCAGGCTCCAAGTATGGCTGGAGAGCAGTGAGGGATGGAATCTCGGAGGGAGAGGGCGAGGGTATCTCCCGCGCATGAGAAGTCACTGGAGGGCTCCAGCTGGGGAAGCGTGAGCTGGTGGCAGTGACACTCAGCCCCAGCCATGGTGCCCTCCTTGCTTTCTCCCAAATGCCCCAAACATGTTCCTGCCTCTAAGGCTTTGCGCTCACTTTCCTCCTCTAGGAAAGCTCTGGTCCCAAAGAACCCCGTGGCTTATCCACCCTTCCTTCGGTTCTGGCCTCCCGCATCTCTCCGTATCCAAGAGGCCATCCCTGACCGCACAATCTATAAAAGTACATCCTGTCCCCAGAGCTTCCTGTCCCCATCCTACTGTATTTGTCTCCATAGCACTTAGCTCTCACACAGCTTACATACGTTGACGCTTGTCTCCTCCAGTCAAATGTAAACACGCCTGGTACATAATAAGTACTCGATAAATATTTGTGGAATGCCCCGCGCCGCTGAGCACACTCGCTGGTCCATTAACCCCTGGGAATCATGTTTGTCTCAGTGTCAAACAGGCTTCGCGGTACCCACTGTCAAGACTGGTTCGTGTCCGCCTCTTGGTTTCCTTATTCATAGTTCACGTCTTGCCTCATTTTTGAAGAAATGTTTCTTGAGCATCTGCTATGTGCCAGGCACTGTGCTGAAACCGAATGAGCTGATGTAGCCAAGTAACTCGTGTCCTTGACGATTTCCTGACACCGAAGAGATAATGGGGTAAAAGAAGCACACGAGCACCTGCCGTGTGCTGCGAATATCCCGGACAGGTGCTCCACGGGAAGAGCTCAGCCAACAGTATCCCGTGTGTATCAAAGTGGGCTTTGGTTTCAGGGCTGGGTGGGATCATCATTCTCCAACACCGTGCTATGATCTGTCCTCTCCCCTCCACTGGCACCTGCCCTGCTCCCACATCCATTTGCCTTCTCTGCCCTGCCCTGTGCCCCCATGAGGCTGACCTAGGAACTCAGGGCTCCATGCCCTCTGGCTCCCACCCGCCAGTGAGAGGCCCCAATGAAAGACTGGGGAGAAAAAAGGACAGGATATCGATTCCCTCCTCTCTACTTGCTTTGGACCGTGATTGCCGACCCCCGTTCCTCTAAGGTTATAGCTTCTGGTGGGCAGCACCATTCCTGGGGCCTTGGTCTAGCAGAGCTGTGATGTCTGCTTTCCTCCCCTGCTCTTAGGGGCCTCACTTCAGTCATAGCATCCTGGTACCCTGCCAGGCTCTGGGGCGCTTGTCATTCCCTGATCATGCCCTTCATGTCTCTGAGATCACATCCTTTTTTAGAGACCCTTAAGCCATCTAAATTGGAATCAATTTCCTGCTGGGACTCTGACCAGGAAAGCAACCCCATCAGTTCACAGTGGAGAAAATGATCGTTGTCTTCATCCGTATAGACTGCTAGAACAAAACTACTATGCCTGGGGGGCTTATGAGCAGCAAAAACTCCTTCCTCACAGACCTAGAGACAGAAAGGCTGGTGCCAGCATGGTTGGGTCACAGTCTTCTCATAGTATCCCCATGGGGCAGAGGGGCTAGGGAGCTCTCTGGACACTAATTGGAAGAACGCCAATCCCATGCACAAGAGCTCCGCCCTCGTGCTTAGAGCGCCTCCCAAAGGCCCCAGCTCCTAATGCCCTCACATCCGGGATTAAGATTTCCACGAATGAATTTGGGGGTGGGGGGGATGTGACATTTGGAACACAGCAGTCATGTATATATACATTTTTTAACTCTGTGGGTATGGCTAGAAAGAGACATATGTATATTACCTGTTGTTTTGGATCTCTGCCCCACCCCACCCTCCTAGTATTTGGAATTACCACACTGGCTGAACTTTTGACATAAACCCTAAAGAGTTCCTCCCCAGGCCCATGGCCCTCCATATAGCTGCTGCAGAACGGCATGAAAGACACCCCATGCCCCGCGCCCTACAGAACTTTCTGGAGGCATCTATAGCTCCCAGAGCCCATTACCCCTTGTCCTCCACCCACAGCAACAGCTGTACCTGCACCTTGGAAACTGGTCAGTTTTCTTCCAGCATCTAGATTGCAACGTGTCCTTAGGCCTGGGGAGGAGGCTCCTCTGGGGAGGATAAAAAGTAGGCTTGCAAAACGAACTCTCAGCCCCTGGGGGCAGGAGTGGGGGGTGGGGGGATGCCAGGTCCACTCCTTCTTCATCCGTTCATTCATTCGGCATCCATCACAGCTCAGAATGGGCTGGACGCCATGCCAGGCTGGGGACCCAACGGTGAACGGGCCAGACAAGGACAGAGGCTCCGAGAAGCTCCATCAGGAGAAGCAGGGTGGGTGAGCGCAGACAACCTGGTTTGCTGAGCCCACGTTTCCTGGCAGGAGGGAGGACTGCTTGCAGAGGAACTGCCAGGCTCCCTGCACTTCAGCATGGGCAGGAGACCCAAGAGAACTTCTGCAGAAGAAGCAGGAAGGCCTCTGGAGTAGCCTCTGAGACTATCGTCAACCAGCCAGGAGATCCTTGTCACCTGGTTGCCTGCTAATTGTAGGGCATCTGTTACTCTGGGGCCGAGGGAAGCACCGAGCCACACCACTCCCCACCGAGGAGACCGATATTAGCATGGTTGATTACCGCAGCCGGGGCAAGGGGCTAACGAGAAACAACGTGTTGCAAACAGCGCAAATGGGTCGTCTGGCCTTCCCGGTGTCCTTACTGGGGAGCCGGTTCAAGGTTGCCCCACACCTCCCCCTCTCCTTATCTCCCCTTTCCATCATGTCCACGATTGCAAAACAGAGGAGGTGTTATCACTCTCATCTGCCCGTGGCATCTGATCATAGATAGAACTGAACAAATCAGTTTGCTGACTGCAGCGCAGTGCCTAGAAGCTCACTTCTGGGTACAGTGTGCTTAGTGGCAGGGCGTCACCGGGAAGACTCACCCGGGGAAGCGATCGGGAGAGCAGATAAGAGGGTTGGTTCCTATAGTCTCAGGCTGTTCAGAAACTCCCCGGATGGTCACGGGTTTAGAGAAGATCCCCACCCTCCCACCTCCACTGGGGCAATGCAAAGAAAATGTGAGGGGCTTGGTAGGAGCTCGCCTTAACCCGAAAGCCCCGAAGGCTTAAGGATGTCGCCAAGTGCCTGGCCTGCGGGCTGCGGTGTGAGGCCGAGGCCGGGCCAGAGGTCCAAAGGACAGCTCCTGCTAGGTCTTCCCGGCCCCCGTCATTTATTTCCTGGAGCAGGTGAAATTTACAAGGCCACCCTGCCGATAAAGACACACACACAGTGGGGTGGGTTTCGCAAAGCTGCTGGCTTTTGGAGCCAAGGGACGGAAAGAAAGGAGGAAAAATGATATTGACTCAGCAACTGGAGGTTAAAAGTAAATACTGTCAGTGTAAATAATTAGGCTTTTAAAAAGAGCATTTCACACGGTTCCGTGGGCCCCCATGGGAGCCTGGAAGGGGAAAAGAGAATGAGCAAAATGGCTGAGGGCACCTTTCTCTTTTGCAATTCATCTCTAGGGACTGCTAAGAGACACTAAGGAGAGTGGGAAGAGTGGCTGCGGTGACAGGGCGGGGGGGGGGGGTGGCCAAGAACTCCCTGACTTATCTGTAAATTTGGTGAACCCTGTGCACGGGGACGTTGGTCTGACTTCTGCAGGAGTTGATGACCTCCTTCCCAAAGTGTAGAAAGCCTCGTCTCTAGGAGGTGAGGAAGTGAACTACCCAGAGCCAGGGGAGAGAGGCATTTCAATCTACAAGGGCTGGGATGTTGCCTGTTTCGGTGGCCATCACCAAATTCCATGGACCACAGCTGGCCCCGAGGAGGCAGTCTGCAAAGGCTGGGGAGAGGCAAAGCCATAGTGGCCCGCCTGTCCCACGGCCCTACCCACCATCCTTGGGCGGCGTCTGGGGATCAGGCCATCTCCACCCTTGAACTCATTCCATCCTCCCAGTAACAGAGCCGACTAGGAGCTGCTCCCCCATTTTACAGGTGAGGAAACTCGGCCCCTAACAAGGTAGAACCCCTCGCCCCGTCCACCCGCCTGGGGAGGAACAGCCTCAGGATTTGGACCAGAGCCATCTGTTCAAAAGGTTACCAGGCATGCCCAGCTGAGGGAGAGGGGAGTCCTGGGTGCCCTATCACAGGGGCCCCGGGAGTCCTTTGGGAACATGGTGCTTAGCCTGTCAGACAAGCAGGTGGCCACAGGCCAAGGCCTAGAGAAACAGCTCATTCTTTCCCCACTTGACCTGAGGCCTCCAGGAGAAGACAGAACCATTTCTCAAACTCCTTCCACCATGGGCTAAAGACACCTGGGACACAGCTAAGGGGATCAGAGCCTGCCCTGGGGCTGCCCCGAAGATGACCCAAGGTGAGAGTGATAGGACAAGTGATGCCATCACTTCCCGTGAAAACCACACAACAGGCCATAAATCCTGATGCCTGGGGCTGGGGGCCACACAGCTCTGAAGCCTGACCTTGAACTTCCTCCTTGCCGACTTCACCGGGAACCCCTCAGGCCAGGTGCTTGATTTAGAACCAGACCACAGGACAGTGACCGTGAAGAATTGGGGGATCGGGCCAACTAAACACGTGGGCGTGGAGAATTCTCTGTGGCGGTTGGGCCCCAGAAGGTCGGCCCTTTGTGTGCTCCCTCCCTCCCGCCAACCCAAAGCACTCACACTGAATCCCAGCGGTGGCTTCGGAGGAGGAGCCAAAACACATCTGGAGTGGAGGGGAGGGTCAGCGTGGCCAAAGTCTGTCAGAGGACGGTGGTCCTGCTGGTCTCCTTGTCCTGGGGAAGGAGGTCATCCCAGCCCCTGCATTGACGGGGGGCCATGCACCATCCCTCCCTGGTAGTGCCATGCCTAAGTGGGGGCCCGGAAAGGCAGGCTTGCAGAGAGAACAAGGTGGCACACAGGTGAACAGTTTGTACTTGATGTGTGTGTATATTTGTGATTTATTCATGTGACTCAGGGGGAAAAAACATCCAGCCTAGCCCATGTTTGACAGACAGCCTGTTTCAGACCCTAGAGCCAGGCAGCCTGGGTTTGAAACAGAGTCACCTTAGGCATGGGACTTTACCTCTCTGTGCCTCCTTTCCTTATTTTTTTTTAAGATTTTATTTATTCATTCATCAGAGATTGAGAGAGAAAGAGCAAGCACAAGCAAGGGGAGCATCAGGCAGAGGGAGAAGCAGGCTCCCCGCTGAGCAAGGAGCCCCATGTGGGACTTGATCCCAGGACCCTGGGATCATGACCTGAGCTGAATGCAGGCCCTTAACTGACTGAGCCACTCGGGCATCCCTCCTTTCCTCATTAAAAAAAAAAAAAAAAAAAAAAAAAAAGATTTATTTTAGAGAGCAAGAGAGAGAACACGAGCAGGAGAGGCAGAGGGAGACAGAGAATCTCAGGCAGACCCCCCCTCAGAGCAGGGAGCCGACTCGGGGTTGAACTCTGGACCTTGAGATTATGTCTTGAGCTGAAACTGAGAATTGAACCCTTAACCGACTGAACCCCCCAGGCACCCCTCCTCATATGTTAAAAGTGGGAGGAAGGGAGTGCGGGGGAATGTTCCACAGTGGAACTGACCTCAAGGAGTGGATATTGACTAGGTTAATCTATTTAAAATGCTTACGACAGCATCGGCCTATCGAAAGTGTTCTCTTACTGAGTGATACTAGTCAGTACGAGATCAGATTCCTGCCTATAAGAATGCTAAGTACACCTATGCTAGGAAAGAGGTTTCAATGTATATGTATAGGTATGCATGTGAGACACGCACGCGTGTGTGTGTGTGTACACATGTGCACACGTGTAATCTGTAAAGACCAACGCAGGGCGTGGGGGGTATGGGAAGGTGGTATGTGAAGACTGCAGTTTGGGGAACACCGAGCTTCTGGCCCATTCTGCCAGACTGCCTTCCTGCCAGCTCCCAGCAGAGCTGGCCTGTTGTGCACACGGTCCCGGCAAGCTCCTCCCAGGCCCACATGTCCTCAAAGGGCCTTTCCCAAATGCAGTCAGCTCTCCAGGTGGCCTCCCTGGTGCAGGGGTGGGGGAAGAAGATGCCCATTGTTCCCTGACAAGCTCTGCCAGCTTATCTCTGCTCTACTTTGGCCCAACTTCTCTCCCCTGCCTCCTACCAGCAACCTAGAGGCAGCTCGTTGGCCTATGTGACCTGACTCATCTGATGGGAGATGGCAAGAGACTGATGGAAGCGCCAGTCCTTCCCACTCTCTGCCCACACCCCTAGCCCTGAGAAAGCCATCTGAAGCACCCCGATTCTGTGGGATACTAGGCCAAGGGCTTAACACAGCCTTGCAGACCGTCATGGAACGTCAGCAACCCCACACACCTGCCAGCCAGCCCTGCCCCTGTGGGCCCAGGCTCGGCTCCTCCAACGTCTTGTCACAACCCAGGAGAGGTGGCCCCAGACATGTCACTGTGCTTCCTTCACAGAAATTGAGGGAAGCCTAGGGACTGCCTCCGGGGTCCCATCTGAAATGAACTTCGGAAGGACTCTGCTTTGCATGTTGGTACCGAATGTCCTTGGAGGAGAACCAAGATTAACTTGCCTTATCTTGAAGTTTACCTGACAATCACAGTTGGGTCACAACAAAGCTTCATGGCTGGCAGAGAAATCCAAACCATTCATAAGCACCTGAGCTCCACACCAGCTCCTTCTGAGGCAAGGGCCGCAGACTGACCTCCCAGGCCTGAAGCAGGTGGGTGGGCTCAGGACAGTCAGGGTCTGTGCAATGCCACCAGCGTGCCCTGGGCTTCCTTCCCCACATCCGCACTGAGGACCACCACCCCCCCACACACACACTAGGTTCCCTTGAGGAATGAGAGGAGCTGGGAGAGGGTTAGGGAAACCCTGGGGGTGTCCCGAGTCCTTTGGAGGAGCTAAAAGGCTAATTAGAAGGAACAAAACCAGACCAAGGCCAAGTCAGGATGGTAAGAACTCAGGAATACACTAACAGATCAAAGAAACAAAAGAGAGGGCCCTCGATGGGATGCGTTGACATCGGGAACACAGAGGAGGGTAAGGGTGTCTATCGTTTGATTGTGAAAAATCCTGTCTCCTCCATAACCAAGCTGGGGTGATTTGGTTCACCATTTGTTGGAAGTATGGAAATCAAGTCGGGACCTCCACCAGATGCACACGAAATAAATTCCAGATGGATTCAAAACCAAACGGGTTTAAAGAGGATACGAACATGTGTGCAAAGTGCAATCATTCAGTCACAAAAGGACAAATCGTGTAGGATTCCACTTGCACGAGAGGTGCCCGGCCAGAGACCGAGAGGACGATGGTGGCTGCCGGGGGCCCAGAGGAGGGAACGGAGAGTTTTGGTTTCCCGGGGACAGAGTTTCAGTTTTGGAAGACGAGAAGGTTCTGGAGATGAACGGTGGTGAGGGTCACACAACTGTGTAAACTCACTGAAGGCCTCTGACGTGTGTGCTTACAAATGGTTAAGATGGTCAATGTCCCGGGTATACCTGGTCGAGAATCCGACCCTTGGTTTCAGCTCAGGTGGCGATCTCAGGGTTGTGAGATCGAGCCCCACGTCGGGCCGCACGCTCAGCCCTCTGTCTGCCTGCCATGCTCTCTCTCCCTCTCCCTCTGCCCCTACCCACTCCCCTCTCTAAAATAAATAAATAAATCTTTAAAAAAAAGAAAGATGGTAAATGTCCTGCTGGGTGCTCTTCACCACAAGTAAGACAAATAATTTTTTAGAAGGCTTATTTTTAAAAATTACATGAGCACAGAGGACAATATGAGATAGTAGTTTTCATAATCGTAGGGTAGGGAAGACCTTTCTGATGTCTCAAGCGGGATGAAATCTCGCATCCATAAGAGAAAAGGTTGACAGAGTTAAGGTGACGATTTCATGAAGTTGACAAAGGTGGTGGGACGCCTGTGTCACTCAGTCGGTGAAGCGTCTGACTCTTGATTTCGGCGCGGGTCATGATCTCAGGATCCTGGGATGGAGCCCCACATCTGGCTCCCAACTCAGCAAGGAGGTGGTTTCTCCCTCTCCCTCTGCTCCTCCTCCCTGCCCCCAGTCAATTAAATAAATAAATAATTTTTTAAAAGATTTTATTTATTCATTTGACAGACAGAGATCACAAGTAGGCAGAGAGGCAGGCAGAGTGAGAGATGGGGAAGTAGGATCTCCCCCCTGAGCAGAGAGCCCGACTCGGGGCTCGATCCCAGGACCCCGGGACCACGACCTAAGCCGAAGGCAGAGGTTTTAACCCACTGAGCCGCCCAGGTTCCCCAAATAAATAAATTCTTTAAAAAAAAAAAAAAATTGCCAAAATTGGTTAAGGAATGTTTTTAGAGACAGTGGGATGAAAAGTTTCTATCTTCAGCCACCTTCACACATTTGGCCTTTCCATACCATTCTTGTTTTATTATTTGTCTATTTTCCCTTTAAACTCTTCTTTTAATCAACTTAAGTGAGATATACTTTCCATAGAATAAAACGACACCCTCCTTAATGTCCATTTCCATGACTTTGACAAACTTGCATAGCCATGTAAACACCTTGACAATCAAAACATAATCTTTTCCATTATCCTCCAAAACCACCTTAGGGTGCCTTCCCGTCCACCTTCTCCCCTATCCTGGGACTCGGGCAGCCCATTTACCATTGTTGCATTTTGCCTTTTCTTAGAAAGCCATGTCAGTGGGATCACAGAGCTCCCAGTCTCCTGTTTCGGATTTCTCTCACTTAACTCCACGCCTTTGAAGCTTATCCATGTCATTGGAAGCCTTGCTATTTTGTTCTTTCGTTACTGCGTATTATGTATGGAGAGCCACAATTTCTTTATCTATTCATCTGGTGATAGACATTTGGGTTGTTTCCAATTGGGGCTATTATAAGTAATACGTGCTATGAACGTTCGCCTGTAAATTTTACATGGACAGAAGTTTTCACTTCTCTCAGCTGCATACCTAGGACTGGAATTGATGGGTCGTTAGGATATATGTGTATTGTAAACGAATTTTTAACTTAAATTCATGTTGAAAAAAAAACCCAATAACTTGATATCGCTACTAGAATTCAAAGGCAATATCGCTTGCCACAAATCAAAATTTACCATAATAATAAAAAGCTCCAGCTTTCAAAATATATAGTCGTAGGGGGTTTTGCTTGTGAATGAGTGAGGATGAAACATTATAAAAAGCAATGTTCTTACATGCCTGAGAGATACTGTTGCCTGCCAAAGGCTTTGAGCATTAGGTTAGTCCCAGAGAATTCTCTCTGCTAAAGGGGGAGATTAGCAGGTGCTGAAAGGTGTTAAAGATGGGGGCCAGGTTGTCTTTGAGGGAGGGAATGAATCTGGGATTCAGTGTTACTTCATGTCCGGCAGGCATGCCACCCAGATAGCACAGGGACCTCGCTTTTGGTCACCTCTTATTTTTGTTCGCCTCCATGGTCAAGGAGAGAGCGCTTCCGGCTATATATTCTACTTATTGAACAAAAAATTACAAAGCCCTTATTATGGGCCGGAACTGTTCTAAGCACTTTACAGCAGTTAGCTCATTATAATAATAGATAGAGGTGAAACTCTTTCTATGATAGATGGGGATTGCGCAAAGTACATTTGGTGATTCCTGATGAAAATAATAAGTTGTTTTTGTTTGGGTTTGGGGTTTTTTTGGTGAAAGCTTTTTTTAAAAAATTTTTTTAAAAGATTTTATTTATTTATTTGACACAGAGAGAGAGAGAGAGCGAGAGATCACAAGTAGGCAGAGAGGCAGGCAGAGAGAGAGGAGGAAGCAGGCTCCCTGCTGAGCAGAGAGCCCGATGTGGGTGGGACTCAATCCCAGGACCCTGAGATCATGACCTGAGCCGAAGGCAGAGACTTTAACCCACTGAACCACGCAGGCGCCCCGAAAATAAGGTTTTTGATGTAGCGAAGGGACGTTCGAAATAATGGCACACCAGATAGCAGAGCCCCTCCTCAAATCAGAAGCCATGGGTCAGACATGAAATTGGTCACAATGCTGTTGACCTTGCGAATGCTGGCCACCATGACACAGCTATAAGCCTAGCATCATTGCCCACAGGCATGGCTCTGGAATCAGATCTAGATAACCAGATGTGCAATCGTAGGCAAGTAACTTGGTCCCTTAGTGCCTCAGTTTCCTTGCCTGTGAAATGGGAATACAAATAGCACCAGCTCTTGAGCTCTATAGGTTAATTGGAGGGCCTGCATGAGATAACAAATGAAAAGCATTTAGCATGGTCCCTGGCAACCAACCCTCAATGAATGTCAGGTGTTGTTGTTGTTATAACAATAATCTAAAATGCTGGTACGGGGGTGCTCTGTAGATAAAGGAGGTTATGAGTCAGCACATCAACAATCGCCTATTGTCAAATAGCTACCATGTGCCTGGCACTGTCTTGGGCTCTGGATCCCTAGTGATGGTAAAAGAAAAACAGGCCTGGTTCTTCCCCTCATGAAGCTTTTACCCAGTGGGAGACAGAAAAAAAGCATGAAAACAATAAAGCAGTAAGATAATCTGCGGTTCTGATGAGAACCATGAAGATTATATGGTAGAATAATTTGATATGAAGAAACTGGGTGTTCTTTGGGTTGATGAGCAAGGAACTCTCTAACTATCTATCAAGTTAAGAAAGACTTATATGACAATGATGAGGCAGAAGAGGACTTGAAAAGATGGGAGCAGGAAACAGAATGACAGTGAGCTTTCCAAGATGCAACATTAGCATGTGCAAAGGCCCTGGGGTTACTGGGCTTAAGGGCAAAATTGGCCCGAGGTAAGAGTTAGGTGAAGACCTGATTATCTAGAACCTAGAAAGCCATTCAGGAAATTCCATATTCATTCAGGTTGGAACAGAAATATTTTCCTTGAAGTATTTTAAGCCAGGGAAAGTTGTGACATGTTTGGACTTAAGATTCAGTTGATCACTCTGCTGTGCATAGGATGAACCACGGGGGCAAGAGCAGAAGCAGGAAGTCCAATCTGGAGGCTGTTGCCGGAATTCAGGGGAGATATCGGTGGATTCGATTTGGCTCGTCACTCGTAGCAGTGGGTGAGAAGTGGTCCCGTGCAGAATGCAATTTGTAGTTGAAGACAACAGATGTGTTGATACATTTGATAAAGGGCACAAGAGGAAGAGAGGAGTCAAGAAGGTCCTCGGTTTTCGACCCCCGCAACTGATCAACAGCATCGCCGCTTCCTATGATGGATATAAAGATGGGAGGAGAGCAAGTGCATTTGGAACACTTGAAGTTGGAGTTATCTATTTGACAATTGTAGATAAAGGGAGACTGGTGTCTAGAGCCCAGAGGAAAGACCCAGGCTAGAAACCAAATTTTCAGATAAAAATATTCTGAAGCTATGGGATCAGATGACATCACGCAAAGGGAAAGAATAGTTAGAGAAGCAGAGTCAAGCTCTTCAACACTTAGTGGCCCGGTGGGGAAAAAGGCTTGGGAAATGCTGCACACTACATTCCCCTGGTGGGGATTCCCAATGCACAGAGGCCCCTTAAATGCTCTGACAAGTCCTACATTTAGCCACGACGTCTGACTACGTTCCTTTGACTTAGGATTCTCCCAAGGGATTTGATCATGGAAACCTTTTTCCACACAAAACGATTAACATGCATGGAGGAGCGCCAAGCAGATTTAGAACTCCAGGCGGGTCTTCAAGGATGAGTGGAAATCAGAATGGTTTATGTCTAGGAGAGCATCAAGTACAAGGGTTGGCAAACTTCTTCCGGAAAGGGCCAGATCGTGCAGATTTTAGGCTTTGGGGGCCATATGGTCTCTGTTGCAACCATTCAGCTTTGCCACACTTGCAGACAATATGTAATATGTAAATGAGTGGGCATGGCTGTGTTCCAGGGAAACTGTATTTCCAAAGCCAGGCAGCAGGCCAGATGTGGCCCAAGGGCCACGGTTTGTTGACGTCATCGCCTGATCGAAGATAAGGAGATCAAAAATAGGCAAAAGGCAGAGAAAGGTGTGATCCATAGAAGAGAAAAGGGCGGGTGGGGGCAGAGGCGGGGGAGGTAAGTAGGGAAATGGGCAGCAGGTGTCTGGGGGACATTAAGGAGCTGCTCTGACTGGAGATGGGCACTTCCCTCTGCACCTGGGGAGGGAGGTGGGGCGGGGGAGGTAGGTCCTGGTATCCTGTTCTGCGGACCGGGAAGCAGAGGCTCAGAGGTTAGGTGACCTACCGCACTGGGACCCCAGCCCGTGTCACCTGACTCGTAATCCGGCCACAGGGACTCTCCCACCAAGATAACCTGCCCGGGGGACTGAGAAGACAGTGTGGCCAGACTCCACCCCACCCCCTCGGCGGAGGGAACTTCATCTCCAGGCCGCCTTCGCTGCCCTGTATCCCTCGCCCAGACTCAGCAGGCACTGGGTTTAAATGGCTGTCCTCGCTGGGCTGCCAGCCTCCAGCCTTCCTCCCCCTGCTCCACCAGAGGGGAGATGAAAGGGGAAAGGGCCTCACCAAGCAGAGAGGAGCTGTACCTTAACAAATACCAGTACCTCCCGTGCCCATGATAGCAAAAAGAGATCCAAGAAAACCCTGATATTTATTTATCTGGTGTTTTCTTTCAGATCTAGCAATGTGACAATAACACGTGTCACTGTCAGCCCCGGCCCTGCTGGAAACACCTTGAAAACTATGCGCAGGTTCAGAAAATAAACAGCAGTCGCTCTGATTCCGGTGATAAAATACCAGTGTAAGGAGAGCCTCCTGGGACCCATAATCTGGAATTGTCAGGGGATAAGAATTGTCTGTCTTTTTGATAAAAGATGTCAGCTACCCTTCTGGGTTTTAAACAGAAAGAAACACTTCTGATTAGGACACTGCGTGTATATCCTGAAGTCGGTTGAAAGAACCCGTGTGTGCAATGAATGGGCTTCGCTTGCCCATCAATGTCCTTAAAATTTCCTTATCAGAAGAAAACTCAGCCAAATCAGAGTTACAGAAAGTTCACAACTCTGGAGCGCCTTGTTTTTCTCTGAGCACTTGCTTGGTGAAGGCTGAAGTTTCCTGATTACCATTCTGTTCAAAAAGCCTTCAAAGACTGTTCCAGAATTAGCAGGGTTTTTTTTGTTTTTTTTTGTTTTTTTTTTTAAGGCTCAGGACTAATTAGCCTCATGAAAGATTGTTTTGTTGTTTGTGGTCTGTGGTTGTTGTATGGCTTATTTTGCCTTGAAAAATGCTACAATTGCTTTTTTCTTCCTCCACTGAAATTCAACAGGGGAAAAAAAATAGCCCAATTAGGAATCATCAGTGGACTGCCTCACACAAAATAAAGCCCCGAATAAATAAATATTTATTGAATGAGTGAATGAGCAAATGAATATTAAACAGACTCACATCCTGGG
This sequence comes from Mustela erminea, assembly GCF_009829155.1. Taxonomy (NCBI): domain Eukaryota; kingdom Metazoa; phylum Chordata; class Mammalia; order Carnivora; family Mustelidae; genus Mustela; species Mustela erminea. The sequence continues at coordinate 31,892,174 of NC_045632.1, read as the reverse complement.
ACAGGCGAAGGATCCAAACTAGGAACTCAAAGAGCCACCAGTACTTGTTGATCAAGGCAAGCTAGGAAGCTAGCCGGTCTTATTAATACCAGTGAAACTCAAGTTGACGTTCAGAACCCTGTGAAAGGTCATGCATTCATTCAACAAATCTTCAAGGGCTATCCATTCTGTTGCGGGCTTTCTGCTGGACGCTGGGGGTACAGCAGGCAGTAGGGTGCACAGTCCCTGACCGTCCAGGGTTCGTATACTAAAGAGAGGAAGACACACAGAACACAAGCACAGAAACTAAGACTTTTAGGTTTAACTGAGGGCCATGACCAAGGTTAACAAGAGGTTCACCTGCTCTAGTTAGGGGGTACGGGAGGCCACTTTGAGGAGGTGTCTTTTGGTCTGAAGTATGAGAACGCACCAAGTATATGAAATGGTGGGGGTTTGTGGAATATGAAGGTAAGGTTTCTCAGAATTCATTAGCTTCCTGAGGCTGTCAGAGCAAATTACCACCAACTCAGCAGCTCAACGTGACCGAAATTTATTCTCTCACGTTTTTGTTTGTTTGTTTTTTAAGATATTATTTATTTATTTGAGTGAGAGTGAAAGCGCGAGAGAGATCACAGTGGGGGAGGAAGAAGCAGATTCCTCGCTGAGCAGGGAGCCCGATGTGGGGCTCCATCCCAGGACCCTGGGATCATGACCTGAGCCAAAAGCAGACGCTTAATGACTGAGCCACCTAGGCACCCCTATTCTTTCAAGTTTTGGAGGCCAGAAGTCTAAAATTGAGCAGAGGGCGCCTGGGTGGCTCAGTGGGTTAAGCCGCTGCCTTCGGCTCAGGTCATGATCTCGGGGTCCTGGGATCGAGTCCCGCATCGGGCTCTATGCTCAGCAGGGAGTCTGCTTCCCTCTCTCTCTCTGCCTGCCTCTCCGTCTACTTGTGATTTCTCTCTGTCAAATAAATAAATAAAATCTTTAAAAAAATAAAATAAAATAAAATAAAATAAAATAAAATAAAATAAAATTGAGCAGAGATTAAGGTGTCCACAGACCTCACTCCCTGTGCAGAGGCTCTGGGGGGGAGAAGCTGTCTCTGTTTCTCCAGCTCTGGAGGCCACCAGCATTCTTGCCTCGAGGCCATATCCCTCCCTCTAGCCTCCACCTCTGTCTCCACGTTGACTTCTGTGTGTTGCTCCCCTCTGAACCCTCACCAGAAGCAACTCGAATGTCCATAACTCTGCCAACTGTCTAATTAAGACAAGGCAGGTTTTCTTTCTCTCTGTGCCTGAAAGTTCTTCCAGCTTTTTACCCATTATTTAATTCTAAAGCCACTTTCTCATTCTGAGGTCTTTGTGATAGGAGGACTCCACTCCCTGGTTGTCAGCTAAAAATCTCTTGAGTTAATCAAGGTGTTTGTAGCACAATCTGGCCAGTTCAGCGGCATGTCGTGATGGAACATTCTAGAGGCCCTGTGATATATCCCTCTAGCCCCAATTTCTTATTTATATAAACCATTTTGTTTGAGACTCTTGGTTTCAGCTCAGGTCATGATTTCAGGATTGTGGGATCAAGCCCGGGATCCGGCTCTGCGCTCAGCAAGGAGTCTGTTTAAGACTCTCTCTCCCTCTGCCCCTACCCTCTGCTCACTTTCTCTCTTTCTCTAAAATAAATACATAAATCTTAAGAAAAAAATCTTTAAAAATCTTAAAAATATTTAAAAATTAAATTAAATTAAAATTAATTAAATTTAAATAAAATAAAATCATTGAATTAAAATTAATTAAATGTTAGATTAAATTTAATTTAAGAATTTTTTAAATCTTAAAAAAGAAAAAGGATATTTCAGACCTTACGGGGCTCAGGGATCCCTTTGAGGAGCCCCGGGGGGTCCCTGAGGCCCAGAGGCAGGCAGCAAGGCGGGCTGTGAACACAACAGACTCTGCGGACCAGCCTCACCCAGGTTCAAGTTCCAGCACTGCCATTCGCTACAGCTTCCCTGCACTCTCCCATGGACTTTCTCTTTGTGCCCATTTGGAAAATGGGAATAATACTAGCCTGTTTGTCAGCAAGCCGTTGCGATCATTGACTTAAGAGTAGGAAACCTGTGTCCCAATACAACGCAAGTCCCCGATAAATGTTTGTTTTTGTCTGTTGCGATCTGACACAGCTCAGCGCTGGGAGGCATCTCCTGTGGTGGCTGAAAGCGTAGGCGATGTAGATTGATCTACAGGGTTTTTCAACCCCAACCCCATGCCCTCTGGCTTTTGTGCTGGTCATCTTGCTCGTAAAAACCAAGAACCCGGAGAACACTGCGTGATGGGAGTCAGCTCGCCATCTGGGTTCTGGTCGAGGGGAGTCGCTGGTGCTGGAGTCAGTGTGGCTAGGAGATTTGGACAGAACAGCAGCCCGGCTTGGCCCCTGTCTCCAGGATGTGTCGTTTTGTATGGAGTGGGGGGGATGGTGTCCTCTCATCTCCTGTACTCACATCGAATTCTAGCCAGAGCATATACCAGCTGCCTGCCCCGGACTGGTCCAGCGGCCATCGATCTTGATGAGAAGCAATTTCATAAATTCAAATGGGGCACGTTTCCTATGCCATTTATTTAGCTTAACAAGTTAATCAGAGTGCACGAGCCCAATTTGTCACTGTGCTGTTTTCTTTCGCTTGCCGCTCTAATTGTATAAATATGCCCAGAGGTTTGATGAAACTTCTAACACATCAAACAACAAATGGCCCACTTACAGAGTGCACTGTGGCTATTTCAAGGCAGGGCATCCCCCTCCTGAAGCTGGCCGTTCCTGCCCATCACACAGCCTGGCACCGTGAGGCTCCTTTGGATTCAGCCTGGGATCCCAGAGCCCAGGGCGCGCGCGGCAGGCAGGGAGGGGCAAGGCGTGGGGATGCTACAGGAGGCGGCGCTCCTGTCCCAAATCTGATCTTCTCTCTCCCATCCTCTCTCTCTCCTTGGGATTATGCAGAAGGGCCAACGGCCTGCCTCAGGGGCTAGAAAGGGCCATCCCGCCAGGGTCCAGGCATCTTCTGTCAGCTTGTCATCTGAACCACTTTCAGCGCCTGATTTATTAAGAGGCGGGTGGAGAGGCTGTTCTCCCAGTCCCTGGAAACTGATAATAAATCTGAGACGGGTACCACAGGTGGCGGAGCTCTTGGGGCTCGATGGCCAAGGAAAGGGAGCGGGCGGGGCAGGGGGGAGTAAAGCCCAACGAATGCGTCCGCATTTAACTCTGGAATTGTGACTTTGCAAGATTGCCTTTTAATTCCTGCCTTTTGGATTTCAGCCTTCTGTCTCCTCTGTCGCGTTCGTGTTTCGACCTATAAATTTAAGTTTAATAAAGGAGGTGTCTAGCAAGGAGATAAAACGTTCTGCAAGACAGAACGCTCCTATCCCCCCCCCCCGCCCCCCCCATCTTTCACACATTTTTGTCTCAAGCCACAGATGTTTCCTCTGCCTTATCGGTGTGCTAAAAAGAAATCCAATATGCTGGGCTTTCAAATTTTCCGCCACAGAGACAAAGACAACGGGAGGGGGAGAGAGGCTGGGCTTTGCCCGGAGCCTGGGTAGGCTAGGAGGGAAATTCAAAGGGTGGGCGCCCTTGGAGAGTAAAGGCAGCAGATCGCGGCTACCCCAGCTTCACCCCCAGCCCCAGCTGAACCACATTTGAGTAAGACGCGCCCCACCCACCTGTTGGGCATGGCCGCCCAGGCCACCTGGATGTCACATTCCTAATGACCTTCCAGGGGCTCCAGTTACGGGCCAGCCTGGGACGGTGCACATGGCCCAGTGGAGAGGCGCCCAGACCCTCTGTCCCACCACCTCACTCCCTGGGGATTCCCATCTCCCTGGAAGCCCCCAAGGACTTACCGGGCATCACCATGGTTAGCGTCATGAAACCCTGTGTCTGTACAAGACTGGGATTTCAGGTCGCAGTTACTTGGAGCTTTGATAGGCATGTGTCTTATGATGCATACAGCATGAGATCATGGAGAAGATACAGGGGCATTTGCTTCTCTCCACACCCCGAGATTTCGGAGACTTTAAAAATTAATACTCAGTTGGCAGGGAGCTTGGTCTCTCTTTAATTTCTTACCATCTCCAGGGTTATAACTGATTGTCCTTGGAGGTGAACACAAGATGTGCGTTTGGCCCCCATATCCCCTTTTCTGTGTCTGTTCCCCTCACTCCTCTCTCCTTTTCCAAGCTCCCCATCTTCCTCCCAACACCCAACCGGAGAGTGGTAGGAATGAGTAATGGGATTCCAAACCTGGTCCAAGGTGGATTTTAGACCTGTGGATCCTCGCCAGGAGTTCCGTGTAGCAAGTCCCCCCTCTCATCCTGTTCAATAGTCTAGAAACCATCCACAGAACCTCTTCTATATGCCAGAGCTTAGCCCAGAGCCCTGAGGAAGGAGCAGCGTGGGCCCCTGTAAAGGAGTGTCTCATTGACGACTGGGCTGAGTGTGGGGTAAAGAAGCCTTTTTTTCCCTCCTTTAGAAATACCACCACCCCAAGATACTCTCCTCTCCAGTCCTGAGGAAGAGCGTGAGCCGCATTTCCCACATTCACTTGCATAGGTCAAGAGCTAGAAACACCAGGAATGAGTCCTCAAAAGGTAGGTCTCCATTTTGGTAGATCCTACTCCCTTTCAATGAAACAATCCATTCATTTATTCATTCATTCATTCATTCAGGGAGTCAGACCCTCAGTCAACAGCCCTACGACCCAAAGACGTCCAAGTCAGCCAGGTCCACCCTGGGGGCAGAGCTGGGCACATCAAACAGATCTTTTAGAAGGAGCAATATTTTTGTGAGGTCATCATTTTTATCATGCCAAACTTATTGTTTAATTCTTAAATTTTTATTATGGAGAATTTGGACAAATACAAAGGGTGACAGAATATAACTCTCCACATAGCCTTCACCCAACCCCATCAATATATTTATTGTTAATTATAGAAAGAGTCGAAACGAATATATTCATTTATAAAAATGGTTTTCAAAACCTTGATATAAAACTTGAGATCTCCTCCCCCAATCCTATATCCCTGGTCAGAGGTGACTATTGTCATTAACGTGCTGGTTCTGTCTCTTGACCTTTTTCTATAGATACCTCTAGAAGTACGGTATTGCTTCGACTTTCTTCTGTAAGTCTGTTTGTTTTTGTTTTGTAAGTGTTGCCTTTATATAGTTCACTTTGCAACTGTTTGGATCTTTCTGTTCCCCGTTTTGTTTTGTTTTCACCGACAGCAAGTCTTAGAGAGTTTTCCAAGTCTGTACACAGTTCTACCCTTTGGTCATCACTGAGAGTTCATGCTGATCAGAGGAGACTGGAACATGAATTAAATCCTGGGGAGGTGACAGCTGCCTCCATACATCATTTAAGCATTGCCCTGGGATGGACATTTAGGTTGTTTCCAGCTGCTGCCTAAACAACGCTGCAATGGACATCTTTGTGCAAAGTATTCTGAGTTCTTGTGCAATCACTTTCCTAAGGTCGATAGAGAGCTAGAGGTAGAATTGCTAGGTCAAGGGGCATGCCTAGGCAGTTTTAATGTTAGCTAATCCTGCCAAGTTTTCTCAACGAAATTATACTGCCACTAGAACTAAAAAACAGTCTTTCCCCCACATTACGCAATACTGAAATGTTACGCTTGAAAATTTTTTTCAGTCTGATAGGCGAACAGATATATATGATTTAAATTTTAATTTGCATTTCATTGATAACTGGTAGATCTGTGTTAACTGCTCTTTCTTTGGGTTGTTTTTAATCTCCTTACATTACTTAATGAAAATAAGGGTATTTGAGGCAAAGACTCATGGCCTGTGGTGGCCACCACCAGGATTTATTTCATGTCTCCTGTCCCCTCTGGTTACTAGAAATCCTCAGTAATGCTGAGTGGTCCCACTGGTTGAACATTGTGAGCTCTGTGGTTAGGGGTTCTAATAGAAACACCGGACATGGGTCCTGACATCCAGGATTGGAGGAGATTCCAGAAAAAACAAGAGACTTCTTTGACATCTTTAACCAGGGGAGGCATTTTGGAGGAGAAGCTAGATAGGCTGTGTCAAGGGTCAGAGATGCTGGAGGGAGAGCAAGCCGAGAGGCCCAGTCCTGACATCTCTCCACAGCTTCTAGGTCCCATCATGAATGATCAAAGTCATGGACAGCCTACCCCATTAGGGCCCGGCCCAACTGGGACCTAGTCATCCCCTGAGAACTGGCATCAGCCCCAGGAGAGGGCACAGCTGCAGAAGAAGCTAATGTTACAGGTAATTTTGGCAATTAAGGCTCATGTTCAATTAAATGGATTTATATCATGTTACTTGGGAGGCCTAGCAATTCTAGGGTAGGTCCCAAGTGGAATTAAGCACGGAGAACTCCAAGTTCTTAGCCTAACCGCTCCCCAGTCTTCCTGTCCAAGAATACCTCTCCAGCTCCCTGTCCAAAAGCTTACAGCAGGAGAGGCGCCTGCCAGAGGCACTCCCTGTCCTACTTCCCCTGATTTTCACACAGACCCTGGCAACACATTTACCGTGTGACAACACTTTGCATCTTTACAACCACCCTGTGGGGACCCTCCCCATTTTTCAGATGGGGAAACTGAGTCTGGGAGAACCGAAGTTTCTTCTTTAAGGACAGTCGTAAGATGACTCAAACTCAGAGATTATGACCGGAATCTAGAGGTGTCTCTTCCTCAGAGCAGGATTTAAAGTTTTTGTCTTGTTTTATTTTGGTTTTTGCTTTATCTGTAGGTCAGCTGTCCCGTGACTGACTTCATATTTTTCTCGAAGTCAACTCCCCTGTGAAAACTTATCTACCTTCCACTAGGAGGAATACTCAGGAAATAATGGTTTTGGTGGATGAACTCCATGTCCTTGCTTATATGCCCATGAAACTATGGAATAAACAAAAAAAGCTCATTTTATATGATACCCAAAGTCTCCTGGGGATGGCCAAGACTCCACATTCATGCCTCCCTTGGAAACACTGCCTCAGAGCATACTGCTTCTTTGGGGGATTGTAACCCCTCCACCCAGAAGCCAGCCCTCTGGTTGGGGACAGGGGTACAAGGGTGTATAAACTCTGGTGTCGGGCAGACCAAATCCTATCCCCACTACTTATTATCTTTCTGAACTTACCTAAACCTCTTAGTCTCTCTGAGTCTCAGTTTCTGTGTCTGTAAAATGGAGCTGATTGTAGTACCCTCCTTTGGGGCTGCTGGGATCCTTCAGTTAAACAATGCGGGGGATGCCTGTGACACTTGGCGGCTCTCATTATGTTCTGAAGGAAAGGAAGGAAGGCATTAGCCTGGTTCCTTCCTGTAAGAGATCAGGATAGGGGTGCCTGGGTGGCTCAGTCAGTTAAGTGTCTGCCTTCGGCTCAGGTCATGATCCCAGGGTCCTGGGACCGAGACCCATATCGGAATCCTAGCTCAGTGAGAAGCCTGCTTCTCCCTCTCCTGCTCCCCTCTGCTTGTGCTCTCTTTGTTAAATAAATAAATAAAATATTAAAAAAGAGAGAGATCGAACGGGTAGTGTTCAAGTGCATGATGGTCTGCAAGGGCCAATGTCTGCACCTCTGGGCAGAAGGCAGAGTCTTCCAAGCTTCTGCTTGGAACTCAGGCCTCCATTTGGCTATACTTTGAGCCTAATCCAGACAGGAAAAATAAGGACCCAAGAGCAGCAGGTGGCCCCCTGCCCCCATCTGGACAGGACAGGCAAGGCTGGGACATGGGAGTCGGAGCAGCAGACACTTGGGGTCGCTGCCCTCTGCACTGACCTTACTAAACAATTCATGGCACATCTCTCTGCTTTGATGGTGGGTTCCACCTGGGGTTCCCAGGAAGCTGGAACCCCCACTTATGCTGAGGACTGGGAGTGTGGACAGAACCACCGGGCGACATTGTCTGTGGGCTTTGGGCATTTTTAGTCTTATGCGCCCCTTCCTTCATTTGAAAAAAAAAAAAAAAAGTTACAATTAAACAGTTTACAACCATGTTGGTATAAAAACAAATCGAATCTGGGCTGGTTTTGTTATATATTTATTGCTATCACATTTGTCTTCTTCTTCTTCTGATTTTAAAAGAAATTCACAAAAAAAAAAAACAAAAAAAAAAAATAAAAAAAATAAAAGAAATTCACATGAAGACCTTCTCGTGCATCCCAGAAGTATTGTGGGCCTAGCCACTGTGCTACCTGGAGGACAGGATGTCTCCGGGTGTCAGGGGTCCCCGGATGTAGACGTATCGCCTAGCGCTGAGCCCGAAAGGTAAATGCCCATGGAGGAGTAGCTCTCAGATTGACATTCAGGACTGCAGGTTAAGCCTGAGCTTTCCAAACAGTCTGCAAGGGGCTGTCCTCACCTACACAGTGCAACCAGAGTGTGACCGGACAGTGTGACCGGAGGTGAGAACAAACGGCGCAGGCTAGGTTCTGGGGTTCGGACACCAGATTCCAGCGCCTCCCCAAATGTCAAAAGTGGAAAGAGAAACCCAACCAAGGAGAGGAACTTGATGGGTGCTCCAGGCCTAGGAAAAAATGTCCGCCGCCCGCAAGGTCAGTGTGACCCCCAACAGACTCCCACCCGACATGTTCCCGTTGCCCACCCCCCACACCGTATCCCAGATATGAATTCATGAAAGCAGGACCAGCCCTCAGCCTGGCCAGCTGTGTAGAATACTTTCCTGATTGTTGGAGGCACGGCTCTTGGTTGAGAATGGCAAAGCAACCCAAGTGGCTTCCCCAAAGTAGGGGCAGGAGGTTGTCACAAGGCTTTGGGATATCTCAGGGAAGCTAAGGGCAGGAGAGCACTGCTCCTTTTGGGGACACTGAAACCAGAAGCTAGAGAACCATCGAGGGGAGGACTCTCCCCTTTTGCCTCTGTGTCTGCACACTACATGCTTTTTCCTCTGTCACCAGGTCCACTGGCAAAATACGGCAGTCCCTTGCCCCCAGGGGACTGTGAGTTCCCATTCAGGACACCCTCAGACGTGGCAGTACTGTCCATTCGTCTTGCGTTCCTGATCCCCAGGGAAGAGGAGCTGATTGGCTCAGCTTGGATCAGGGGTCCTTCCAGAAAGGTACTCCTGGATGCTTGTGTCCTGGGGAATCAAAAGCAATTTCTGTAGAGAGTTGGGAGGACCTGGGAGGCCAGCTGGGAAGCCCCCTTAGCTTGGGCCATCCAGCTAAACCACAGACCACCAGAAGCAGAAGGAACGAAAGTCGAGTTGGGTAGCCAAAATGTATCCGGTCTGCTGGATGAGGCCGCCATAGGAGGGTGGCCGGCCGAGCCCATCCGGGCCCAGCTGTCCTCACTGACACTGCTTACAAGCCTTCAACCAGAGTGTGATATTTACCCAACAGCCCCCACTGGGGTCTTGGTCACAAACACACCACCCAGACCAGGCCGCACACAGCACTAGGGCCAACGGGGGACTCCCATGTGTGTGGCCGCAACCCTCGTTCCAAGCGCAGGATGGTTGCCTGACCGTCACCCCTTCGCCATGGGCTCCCCGACGTGAGGCTCAGCGAGAGGAAAGCAGATCGGAGCCGGGTGGGCCTCGGAGGCCGGCGGGAGATGGCGACCCCCCCGTCCAACAGTTCATCTCTGGGCAGTGGCTGAGCCTTCAAGCCAAGAAGGTTAGAGCCAACATACCAGCATCCCAGACGCCGGGCAGATGACACGGCTCTTTCTGCCATCTCTCCCGGGGAGCCTGCCAAGTCCCCAGGCCCAGCCAGCGCTGACATTTAAAGCAAAGTGTGTGTCAACCATATTCAACAATATCCCGAGCTGTGGGTTATTAAGTGCAGGGCGAACTGACCACAGCAATTAAACTGAGATTAGGGAGTGATAAAGTCAGGCTCCCGGGCCGCCGTGGGAAAAGCCACGTCGGAAACTCGGTGGCGGGGCCTTCAAAGAAAATTCGCCCAATTCCCCGCCACCACCACCCCCCATTAGGTCCAGCTCCTCACCTTGACTTGACTTTTCTACCTGTGGCCATCTGACGTGCTCCGGAAGACAGCACTCACGCCCGGCATCCGGGGTGACGGGGGCCAGGTAGGGCCGGGGGAACCTGTCCTCCCAGCGGAGTCTGCGCTGTCTGGAGGCCCTCTGCCTCCTCCCAGCGCCTCCTCAGTCCGGATGAGGCACGACGTGGGGTCCCCCTGGAACTCCAGAGGCAGGGAGAAGGGACCGGCCAGGAAAGTCCCAGGGAAGGCCACCCTTTTATGCCATGAACGGGGCAGAATGTAAAGGGGAGGGGAAGACATCCTGGCGCTGGACACACCGCACACCTTGAAGCAAACACGAGCTGCCCTTTGAGTCCCCAGTGTCAGCCTTCTCTGGCCAACGGGGTCGTGGTCTCACTAACAGCCCATTGGCCTGTTCTCTAGGCCCCTGGCTGGCCCCGGGGCCTTTAGATGCTACCCGATGTGTGGGTCGGGGAAGGAGGGTCCAGAGGAAGCTCTTCTTCAGGGTCCGGGGCTGAGCCCTGAGCCCTCGGAGAGCTGCCTCTTCCTCTCAGGGAGTCCCTCTGGGCAGACAGAGAGACAGGTGTGGTTCCAGAGTCTCGTCGCGGGAGCCTCAGTGGGGCAAGGCTCTGTGGTTGAGAGCAAAGGATCCCGAGTCAGCCAGATGGCCCCTCAAGTTCTGGTGCTGCCTCTGGGCTCACGACATGACCTTGAGCAAGTAAGCTGCCGCCTGTTCTCTAATGTAAAAAAGGCCCAATTAGGGGATCTCCGGGTAAATACGTGTATACATATATGTGGATGTATGTATAACCTATTCTGGGTTGGGGTTCCCAACATATTCTGGGTTGGGGAAAAATTAAACACTTGGAATGCCTTCTATCTACATCAGTGGTGGTCATTGTTTATTAGATTTTTCTAGGAGAAATCGTCGCTGAGTTCTGGCATTACCCCTGATGATCACTGTGAGTTTATACCCTGGGTCATCCTAGCAAATCTTGCCAAGGGGGTACCTTCCAAGGCCAGTGACCTGCTTTGCCAACATATCTATGCTTTGCACTTCCTGTTCTGCTCCCCAGGAGGGCTTGAGGGGGCTGCCGAGTCAGCAGGGGGTCTGTGGATCTCAGACTCTTGAAGAACTCAGCTCTAAGAACATAGCTGAGAGGACGCCCTGGTGGAGGCGTCGAGGGCAGGGAAAGCGAAAAGCCAGAGTACTTCGCCCCGTCCTGTGCCATCTCTCTCTCTGCCTTAGGTGGTTCTCAGAAGGTGCACGTCCATGAGGCACAGGTTCCTTCCAGACAGGAAGCTACAGGCTGTAGCCTCCGCGGGGTGACTCTGGTCCCTGTGTTTGGGAAACAGAGCCTCTGCCCTTTATCGCTGTGGTGTGGAGAGACTGGGCCAGTGGCTGCTTCCAGCTGCTCCGAGTCTCCAGGTTCACCCACAGCACCCCCGACCCCCTGCTCAGAACCTTGACTCTTCTCTAGCTGTAATCTGCTTTCACTCCCCTTTGTTGAAAACACTTGAGTTTTAGGCAGAATTTAAAAAACAAAACAGAGGGGGGCGCCTGGGTGGCTCAGTGGGTTAAACCCTCTGCCTTTGGCTTGGGTCATGATCCCAGGGTCCTGGGATCAAGTCCTGGCTCAGGTCATGATCCCAGGGTCCTGGGATGGAGTCCGGAGTTGAGCTCTCTGCTCAGCAGGGAGCCTGCTTCCCCCTCTCTCTCTGCCTGCCTCTCTGCCTACTTGTGATCTCTATGTGTCAAATAAATAAAATCTTTAAAAAAAGAAAAGAAAAAACAAAACAGAGGCACCTAGGAGAAGGGAGGGAAAAATAAAATATTAAGAAACCAGAGAGGGAGGCAAACCATAAAACTCTTGTAACCATAGAAAACAAAATGAGGGTTGCTGGGATTGGGGGGGTGGGGTCACTGGGTGAAGGAGAGCATGGGATGTGATGAGCATTGGGTGTTACCTACAACCTAGGAATCACCAAACTCTACCTAGGAAACTAATAATATGCTGTATGTTAATTAGTTGAATTTAAATAATAAAAAAAGGAAACAGTTGAGTCTGGCCAGATCCTAATGCCTCCACACCCCTCTCCTACTTGTCTCTGTTGCACTCAGAGAGGGCAAGGTCCTGGAGAATTTCTCAGGATTTGACTTTTAATGGATAATGTGCTGAAGCCTACACTCCCATGGTAAGCTGGGATGCGGGGTGGGGGCTGGGGGTGGGGGGAGGGGTTTGGTTAACCACTGCATTCCCACAGCCCAGAAAAGGGTAGCATAGCAGACATACCCATGAGTGGATGAACTAGTGATGGGAAGGAAGGGGCCGCTGGCGGGCAGCCCCTGTTTGGGGGAGAGGGCTCCATGATCATGGTTGAGTTCACTACGGAAACAGTTACAGTTCTGCCCCAGCTGGTTGTTTATTACTAGAAATAATGATGATGGTGTTCAGAGAGTTAAAGAAGTGGATTCCATCCCAGCTTCCAGAAAGACCAAAATTGGACCAAGTCAGATATAGCCTGGTTATTAATGGAGAGCACTCTGTAACCTCAGTCCTAACTGAGCATGCGGCCCTACCCGCGTTTTCTTCCTTGCTTTGCTCCTTAAGTGGGGGGCGGGCAGTCAGGGGGGCTGGAGACCATCTTGTTTTATTTAACGTATCCTTATAAATTGCCCAAAGTCCTTTCCGGTTGGAGACAGATCTGAACAAATGAATACAGAAATAATGTAACCCAGAAATAGTGTGGGTTGGGGAAATGGTTGAACCCGGTGCCCTGGGCCCCGTTGCAAATGAGCCCCTGAGGTTAAGATGCCACTGGCCAAGCGTTTTGAGCATTTTTGGGTTCTGAGTGGTCAGGAAGGATGAGGAATCTCTGCCCAAAACTGAGTAGGTTCAAGACTGTAAAAGCTTTGGGCCAACCATAAAGACATATACATTTGGTGTTCCTGGGAAGCAGGGAAAGGGGGTCCTCAGGCCATCATCTGGCTTCTCAGCAGCCCTGCCCCCCCCCACAACCACACTAAAGCTGATTTAGAAGGACTCCAGGCTCAGCCTCTACCCTGAATCACAATTGATCTGCCCTGGAACTACCCAATTACCCAACTTCCACTGCTCTCACACTGGAAATCTAACACCTGCAAGTCAACTAACTGACTTGTAGTGTGACCGGTCCCATGCGGGCTCGATGGGTTTGCATGTGAATATGAATGTTGCCTTCAAATCCAAGCCCTTTGGGAAGGATGCTAGATACTGTCTGTGGAGCTGTAATCTGGGAGATTTCTAGAAGGGGGGGGGGGTCTTCCCACTGATAATCTATTGATTTACCCTCCAAATCACCCTTCCTGGTTACAGTTCAGCCCCAGCAGGACCTTTTGAACAAGCTACATCCTCTTCCTGAGCCCTGGTTTTCCGTCTGTTACTTGAGTGGATTGAACAAAGTGTCCTCGTAGAGCCTTTTAATTCAAAAGTTGATTCTTTGAATCCACATTTCTTAGCTAGACATTTAAATCTTCCCATGATGCGACTCTAAACTCCACTTTGTTATCCATGACTTCCCGTACAGAAACCAGACCGACCGTATTAACCATGTTATTAATAATCATATGAAATCAACGGGGTTTTGGTGTTTCTTGAGTACTTACTGTGGGCCAGGCATTACTTCAAGCACTTTTTCTATTTGATCCTCAGACAATATCCCTAAGATATTCCCATTTTACAGATGAGAAACAAGGGCTTAGGGTCATGTGTCTGCCCAGCAAGTAAAAGCTGGGGCTAAGGGTCAGGCCAGGCAGCCTTCACCCTAAGACATGACTTATTTCCTAGACAAGATGCAGGCACCCCTCTCTCTGCACAGATGTGAAAATGAGGCTCAGAGAGGTTAAGTTACTTGGTCAAGGTCATGCAAGCAGTAAGTGACCTCTGAAGCATTTCCCTTGGGCTCCACCCTATTCCCACCGGATCCCAAGACCTTCGGGCTACCCTCTGGTTTCTCAGCAGCCCCTCCTCCATCACCCTGGAACTGCCCGAGTCCCTTGGTCCCTCCCTCCCTTTTTCCCTCTCTGCCTCCACTTCTGCACCCCCCACACTACCCCCCTCCCCACTTCTAACTGCCTGAACTGCCTCCCCATCCCTTGGCTGGAAAAGCAGCAGAAAACCTGGATCAGAGGGGGACAGAGGGTCTGGGAGACTCAGCAAAGGCCAATCTTTTCCATGAAAATAAAGATCCAGAAAGCCAAAGTCTTTTAATCTGACCCAGAAAATAAACTTCCTTTCTTCTGGGCTGGGGTGGTAGATGCCAAGAACCACCTCAGGCCTTTAAAAAACAAAACCAAAGCAAACACTCCTAAGCCTTAAACCCCTCTATGATTCCGTTTATAATAAAAACATTGACTTCCCCTCTCCCCTGGTGGGGCGAATTGCTGCGGTTAAAGAATCTGTTTTCCTAGTCAGCTAATTACCCCCTTAAAGGATGGCTGATGATCTAACTTCCCGCCCTCAGCTTGGCCTCAGAGCTCCCCAGCTTGGCTCCAGAGGGCTCCATGGATGAGAACCAGGCCCGAGGGGAGTGGGAAAGGACAGGACAGAAGCCCTCAGGACCCCCACCCCCCAGAGCATGGAACGAGTGCCCTGGAAGCAGAAAGGCAGGTTTCCCAACCTGCCTCTGCCACCTCCTGTCTGCACAAGCCATGCTACTGCCTTCCTGAGGCTCAGTCTTCTCATCTGTAGAATGGGGATGGCAAAGGTGCCGTGAGAAGTAGAAAAGCCAGGGTCTGGTGCAGAGCAAGTGCTCAGTAAACACTAGCTTCTTCTCTTTCTCCATTCCTACTTTTCCTTCCCTTCCTGGGCTACCCAACACGGAGGAGCCTAGCTAAGCAGTTGCTTCTCAACATGCTTTTGCTCAACCATAACAATCATAATAACTATAATAAACATTTAATGAATACCACCAGCCAGAAAGTGTATTAAGTGGTTTAGAGCTGTTAACTTTTTTAATTCCAGGGATGATCTTATGAGACACATACAACTATTGGGCCTATTTTACAGAAGAAACAATTGAGGCTCAGAAAGGCTAATTTACCCACCTAGTAAGTGCTGCTATAAATTAAAAGTCAGCCCTTTGATTCAAACGCCCATCAGTCCCATACCGGGACCTCCATAGAAGTCAGAAGACTTGAACTCCTCTTCCCTCCCTGGGAGACAGATGAGAGGAGCCAAGGCCCTGGGCTGACTATGGATATCAGACCCGAGGCAGACGCTCTGTTCTCTTCCTATGTGTAGGTTGGGGTGGAGAGAGGTGGCGCCGGGGCCCAGCTCAGATATCATTTGACCCTAGCCTACAGGGGAGGTCCTCAGTTCTCCACGATGCCTGTTCAGAAGAGAAAAGAGGGGACAGTGGAAAATACCCAACCAGTATTCCTTAGGATGGGAGCTAGGAAGGAAATGTGGCAAGAGGCAGTGCCACAGAAGAAGATGGTGGTCAGGGAGCCTCCCTCGGGGAAGGTCTCTCTGAGGAGGTAACACTGCAGGTGACTCCTCTAGGCAGAACGAGAATTAACTGGGGGAAATGAGGGGCCTGGGATTCCAGAAGAGGGAATGGCACAGGCAAAGCCACCAGCTCCCAAGAACTCCATGTTTGTGCCTCCACTGGGCTTCCCCAACCCCATCAGCCTCTCTGTACAGATTTCCAGTCTCAAACATATTCTTCTTCTTTTTTGTTTTTCCTTGACCATCTCCCTTCTAGAGCCCTTTGAATGTAAGCCAGGCCCGGCACTCTCCAGACCTGGGCAAAGCTCTGTTCTTGTGGCTTCTCATTTGCCTCTCCCTCTGGTTTCCTGGATTCCTTATCTTCTTCTCATGTGGTTTACACCCTTGTTATAGACTGAACTTGGTGTCCCCACCAAACTCATAACTGGAAGCCCTAAAACCCTATGTGACTAGATGGGGGAGAGGGTCCGTGAGAAACTGACAGAGGATAAATGAGTTCATAAGGGTGGAATGCTAATCTGATAGGGCAGGTGCCCTCATAAGAAGAGAAAGAGACAGCAAACCTCTCCCTCTTTCTCTCTCCACCCCCCCCCACCCCGGCCCCTGCCTTTTCTCTGTGTGGTGCGAGGACACAGTGAGACAGTGGCCATCTGCACACCAGGAAGAGGAATCTTACCTGAATCCCTGGATCTGGGACTTCCAGCTTCCGGAACTGTGAGGGGGGAAAAATGTCTATGGTCTTTTGGTATTGGTCTATGGTATTTTGTATAGCAACCCAAAAACCCTCCTTTTGATAAATTAAATCTTTCAGTAGCCATAAAAGCTGGGAGTTTCAAGGTGGGGGTGTTGTTTCGTTTTGTTTTGTTTTTGCTTTGCATCTCTGAAAACGTTTTGGACAAAGAATTTGCTGGGTATAGAATTTTAGGAAGAGAAGACTCCTTTCCCGGGATTTGAGGGTAATCCTTCATTGTCTTCTAACTTCCACTGCTGCTGTGGAAAAGTCTTGGGATCTTCTTACCCCCAGTTCATGAAGTGTGATTTTTTTTTTCCCCTCCCTAAAACCTTTTAAGATCCCCTCTTTATCTTTGTTCTTCTGAATGGCCCCCACAACAGAACTTAGCGTCAATCATTTCTCATTCATGGCCCTGGAAAGCCAATGGGTCGCTGAATCGGAACACTTCTAGGCAGTTTTCTTGCATTTGTTTTTCCTTTGAAAATCTCTTTGTCTCTACTCACTGTGTAAATCCTTCCTGGGCTTCCTGACCATAGAATAGAGATACATGAATTTGGCCTTTTTTTAATAAATCTTTTCTCCTAATAGCTATCTTTTGTTTTGTTTTCCCTAATTTGATCTTCTGAAAGATTTTCTCAAGATTATCTTCCATCTCTTCTATTACACGTTTGTATTTTTGCCATGATAATTTTCAGTTTCCAAGAACTTCTTGTTCTACATCTGTTGATTTTCATAGATATAATATATTCTCTTATCACTCTGGAGAGGTTGGAGTTGTTTGTTTTTTAATATTCTTCTTTTTCCTGCATTGTCTTTCTTTTTTCTTTTTTTGAGCGGGATCTGGGTTTTTTCACACTGAGGACTCTTCCCAAAGGTCTAAAAACCCTTAGTTGTCTGCTTATATTTAATAGGAAGGCTCTAGAAAGCAAGTGGGAATCTGTGAGTGTTTTGATGACTGGTCAAAGGCCATATTTTGCTTTTGGAAACCCCCAAATATCAATATTTATAGTGCTTTTTCCTTGAGGGCCATTCATAATCTCCAGAAGAGGATCACTTATTCTCCTGGGGGATGGCAGTAAGGGAAAGGGAGGGAGAGTCAGAAGACAAGAAACTGGAATTCAAGGAGCAGAAGACAGGATAAACCACTCAACATTCCAAATGGGGTGTGTTACTGGGATTCTCGGCAAAGACACTGGGAACAAGAAGGGGGAAATGGCTTAGGTGAGTTGATCTATGTTATTGGCATCTTGGTTAAAACTCAATCTTGTCTGAAAACTCTGACACTTTAACTTGAGCATCCTGTGTGATGACTTCTATCTCAGATGGCATCTACAAGACTGTTTGATTTCTGTCCTATTTTCCCCTTGAAACTTATTAATAAGTAATATATACTCTAATATATTAACATGATAATTAATGTAATTAATATTATAAATAATATTATGTAATTAATATAATACATTATACATGATATACAATAAATAAATATAATATATAATAAATAAATATAACTCAGTGTCAGTTTTTCCTTTATATGTCCCTCTTTATAAAGGGATAGGCTTGGTATTTAAACTTCATAGTTTATTGCTTTCTGTTTTAGTGTTAAAGCCTTTCTATCACACAAATAGGAGGCATTTGTTGTAGATTATCTAGACCAGGAATCAGCAAACTCTGTAAAGAGCCAGCTAGCAAATATTCTAGGTTTTCTGGGCTGGGTTTTGTTATTCCTACTCAACCCTGATATTGTATCACAAAAGTGACCACAGACAATACATAAATAAATAGACCTGGCTATGTTCCCATAAAGCTTCCTTCTAAAAACAGACGGTGATCCTGACTTGGCTTGCAAGCCATGGTTAGCTGACCTCCCTCCACACCTGCAGACTACAGACTAACAAAATCAAGAGAACAAAATTACCAGGATTCTTACCATTAAAAGATAACTGATGTGAGAATTTTGATGTGTATCTTCCCAATTATATATAGATACATATTTCATTTTCAAAACAGGACTAACCTGTTTTGTTATAACCTTTTTTTCTCATATAATATTTCAAGAATATTTATGCCACAGAAGAGTCTTCAATAACATTACTTTTAATAGCTGGGAAGTGGATGCCTGGGTGGCTCAGTCGGTTAAGCATCTGCCTTTGGCCCAGGTCATGATCTCAGGGTCCTGGGATGGAGCCCTGCACCAGGCTTCTTGCTCGGTGGGAAGCCTGCTTCTCCCTCTCACTCTCTCTGCTTGTTCTCCCTCTCTCTCTGACAAATAAATAAAATCTTAAAGGAAAAAAAAAAATAGCTGAGAAGTAGTCCATTACAGAGACCTATTACAATTTATGTAGCTATTTCCCCATTGCAAGATTTTGTTTTCTTTTGCATCTTTCCTACAAAGTGTCAGGGCTACTATTTAGGAGCTGGGTGTTAGTCCAGGGACACAAATGCTGTGTAGGAGCCATCGGATCTGATGAGTTTGCGTCCTTGCCATGCCAGTCATTAAATATTTTCTTAATATCTAGCCTATAGACAATATGGGAGTAAAGAACATCAGAACGAAGTTTTTTTTAAAGATTTTATTTATTCATTGGAGAGTGTGTGTGTTTGAGAGAGAGAATGAGCAGGGACAGTGGCCGAGGGAGAAAAAGAAACAGACTCCCCATTGAGCAGGGAGCCCAATGCAGGGCTCCATCCCAGGACCCTGACATCATGACCTAAGCCGAAGGCAGACGCTTGACTGGCTGAGCCACCCAGGTACCTCCAGAACTGTGTCTTAGCACAATTTAATAATTACGTTAGGATAAATTCCTAGAGAAGGGCTAGCTGCTTACTGAGTACTCACATTTTTGACATTTTTTACCAACATCGTGAAATCAACTGCCAGAAAGGCTATGCCAATTTTTAATTCTACCAGCAGAATAGTAGAGTATCTTTTTTTTTTTCTACAAAGGATCTTTTTAGTAAGTAAATTTCACATGTTATCATAAAGTCTTAAACTCATATGTAATGTCCAGGATGAAAATAATCCATTCTCCCTCTTGAAAACACTGCCTAAACTCTCTTAACACAATCCAGGCATACAACTTTTAACTTCGTCTTTCCCCGACAGCTGCTCCCCGGACACCCATTGCAAGAGGTATGCTTAGAAAAGGGGATCCTGTGCTCACAGAAATTCAGGAGATGCTAAGGACTGTCATTCTGTTCTTGGAGAGTCACAGAGCTCACTAGCCCATTCAAAGCACTGAGCAGAACTGTATTCCCTTTAGAACCATCCTCAACCTAGAGTTTCCCAAACAAAACGCTCTCCTCAAGTAATAGTGATACGGACTCAGATGACTAGTTCTTCAGAACAAGTTTGGGGAATCCAGTCTTGTGTGTGGGCAAAAAACAGAATCTTATCATTGTATAATATTATGATGTTCCCACCCAAAAATCCTGCTGCTACAGAGGGTGGTCAACACCACATAGCACAGTAAGGAATGAAGATTATTGGAAAGTTCTAGAAAAATGTTTATGTGAGCATGACATAAAATAATAATAATAATAAAAGACTTCTAATTTTGGAAAGAGGGATGATGAGAGGGACATAAATGAGCTGGGAGGGTGCTTGCTAGTTCCTTAAATATGAAGTAGGCAGCCCATAGAGCATGAGGGACATGATTGTACCTTCACAAGGGATAACAAAGTTGAGGAACTCATTACCCCATCAAGTTCAAAGAACATTTAGGCAAATGAGTGGATGTCAGATTCATGATGGATTATTTGAGGAAAGCTAAGGATTCAGGGAAAGACAGTATCTCTGACCTTTTGGAAGCTGACATCTTAGGAGGAAATTAACTGTGCTCTTTCTTGGAGTCTGCCAGTCATCACTGAGTCCTTTTCTCAAAGGTCCCTAAAGAGAGAGTTCCTTGCATCCCTGAATACCGCATCAACACTATTCCATCATTAATTGTCAGGACCCATCAATACGCTCCATCTCCTTTCTGGCCAAGAGCTGAAAAAGACCATTTTGGACATCTTTACTTCTTTTATTCATCAATATAAAGGGAGGAAAGAAGAGTTAAAATGCAGGGAGGGCCCTGCAAACTCACTCTTCCTATTGATTGTCAGTACTCTTTCCAGGGTAAATTTGGATTTGGGGATTTCTAGCAAACTGGGTTTAGCATGCACACATAAATAAGGAATAGCTCCCCTCTCCATGATTCCTGAGTCCTGTAAGTTCTAGAAAGATATGTTCATTCAAGCTTATATGTCCTCTCTCCAGGGGCCTCTTTCATAACAGGACAACTCTCAAGATCGCTAGCACCCAAAGCCTGAAGTTTCCAGGCACTGCGGCCACACAATAGATAATTCAGGAGACTCCCCTGTAGGTCAGCATTTCAAGGTCCTCTAGTGAACTTGTTAACTTTCTCAACCTTGGCAAAGAAGACAGAACATCAAGGACGGGCCATCATTCTATTAGGCCGAAGACATCATCTTACATCCTATCTAATCCATTTCGTTTTGTATATGCAGTACCTATGCAAATGAACCCCTGATAAGAAGGAATTTGCCCAAAGCTATGATTATTGAGAAGTATGGCTTGGGTTATATAACCCTGGTCTCCTTCTTTTGCAGAGAGCTCTATCCATTTCCTTCGGTTCTTCTTTACACGGAACACTTTTTTGCCGACCCTATAGGGAGCAGTTGATGGGTCAGAAGGGCCTAGAAAGATTCCTTTATGAAGATAAAACTCCTGAATTTCTAGGCCTTAGAAACAATAAAAATCCCATTTTGGGTTTTGAAGCCTTTGTCTTAGGTATGTTAAGAGTTAAACCTTTGGCTGGATGTGAAGTGTTCCAGAACACTCTTCCCAACTGGCTAGCCAGACCCTTCCAAATGCCCTCCTTAATTATGCAGAAAGCATCTTCCTTACTAGGTTGCCAAATTATATTGCAGGAATTAGAGCAAAGCTGGGACTTGTTTTCCTCTCTCCTCTTGACTGTACATCCTTAGTTTGGTTTTAAATTTCTCCATTCTCCATGGCTATTGGCAACACAGGATTAGTAATGCTAAAAAATTTATCTTTACAACCTATTGTCTTAGGTAAGATTGTATCAACAGCTCCAGATGGACCAATCTCTAAGAATAATTTCACTTCCCCTTATCATTGACAGGAATCACATTTACATATTCTACTGGTGGGCGAGATAATGCAGAGATGATTAATGTCCCCCGATGTACAGATACCTGTAGACTGTTTGATCAATGTCTCCCCAAGAAAGTGTCTTTCATTCTGGATGCTCAAAGTCCAAAAACGTGCTGTGATTAATGTAACTAAATGTTTGGGGTCGGCAGAAGCTGCAGGCTCTGTTCCCTGCGTCCCCATCACACTAAAGAGAGGTCACAGGAGACTGGATTAGTCATGTGGAGAAAAAGTCTGTGGGGCGCATGTGTGCGTGGGATTTCAAATATCCCCTGAAAGAAAGAAGCAGCATCTTCCCTAGCATCGCTCCTCGAGGGACTCCGAGGTCTGGTTCTGTGTGTTGTATTAAAGTTAGGATACGTTCTGATTTATTTCACACATTTGTTAACCAGAAATATCTGGCTTCTCCAAGTGATCCCTTAGAGAGGCATTAGAACCAGCTAGAATCATGGAACAAAAGGCATGGAGAGGAGGTAGATATTGTGCATTGTTTTCTTAATCCTTTAGATTTACTTAATCATTTCCTCGGAGATGCCTTTAAAGATTCGTCCAAGTCCACGTGCCAGTGCCCGGAGTCAGGGTGGCAGAGAGTTGAAGCAGGGAGTCTGGGGGCAGCCTCAATTGCATTAGATCCCAGCTCTTCCTAAAGGTGGGGCACTTTGGGGCATGCTCCAAAATGCTCTCTTGCCTCAGTTTACTTATCTGTAACCTAGGGATAATAACTGTTAAGTGCTCTTAAGATCATTGGCAAGCTTCAATTAGAAAACATTTTGAAGTGCTTGGTTCAATGCTTGGCACTTAGCAAGAATTCAGTAACATCTAGCTATTGTTGTTGTCATTATTAATTCTAAAAAAAGCTGTTGAAATGTCTCATACTCATGTACGTCTCATGCACACTTCTTGCAAACAATGAGGCTTTCTTCAGGTACTGCCTGGCTAGGCTCCCCTTGCAAGGAGATCTATTTTCCATTGGAAAATATTTTTAAGAAAATTATATTCAATTGAAGGACATTTACATAATAATATGCATATCTAAAACCTGAGTAAGCCAGGCTGCCCCTAGCTGTGGGAGCTGAAGAGGCCATATTTAGGAATACAAATTACTCCTGGAAAAGGTTTCTGTGCCCTGGACTGCTCCCAAGGAACACACGTGGGTCATGATTAAATGGCAAAACTGGAAGATGTTAGAGGAATTAGGAAAGAAAATCCAGAACCACATAAGGTGGTGAAATCCAGAAAATGGGGAGTATGGGGAAGTTGAGCTACAGGGGAGAGTGGTGGGAATTTCTCAAGGTGAATGTAGGTGCTGGGAAATACATGAGGACCTTTCATTCATTCACACATTCATTAATTCAACAAACATCTATTAAATGCCAGGTACAGTTCTGGGGTTTGGGATGATGTAGTCAACTGCTCAAACCAAGCTCCTGTCCTTGCCAGGTTGGCTGCCCAGCAGAGAGAACAGACAAGACAAGCGGACAAGAAATAAGGTCATGTCAGCCAAACATTGGGCTGTAAGGAAAATGGAGCCCATTTTGTTTCTCCCTCTCAACACAACAAAGATGTGCTACACAGAGAAGCAGCGCCTGTGAAACTTGGGGGAAAACCATGCCCTCCCTGGAGCCTTCTTCTTTTGGGAATGGGAGAATCATAAATCCAAGTCCCCGATGTGAATCCTTGGAAAGATGGCTGCCAGCGGTGACACAATCTAGCCCAGGTTGAACACCACCCAGTGTGTCCACTGCTGAGTCCCATCCCGAGCCACACCCACAATCCACCATGACTCATCCTTAGACACAGTCTGCCTTGGTCAGAGTGGACGCTATTGGGCCTCTACACAAGATGAGACGATGAAAGTCTAAGAAGATGCCATCTTTCCTTGCTCACGGACACAACCAGAAGATGCATTTACCAAACTACACAAGAAAGAGGGAGACCACTGAACGATGATGTGCGTCCTATACAAGCTTGTCCCTACTGGAGCCACTTTTGAACCCTTCCATGGACACCTTTACCCACCGAGCTCCCTGGAGCCCTCGGGGGCCCACAAGGCCAGACACCATGGCCTGTCCCCTTCCTCAATGTCACGCAAACACCGTTCCACGATCATCCACCTCCAAGGCAGCCCTGGATGGGCTCAGAGTTAGACCAACAATGCTGAAATCCTGACTCCACCCCACGCCAGCTAAGTGACCTTAATCTTGCTAAACCTTAGTGTCATTACATGGAAAATGGGGGAAATTCAACTAACAGGGTGAGCGTTTAGTGAGTTAAAACTTTCACAGCCTTGCAGATTGTTAGCTCTCAAAATTTTTTGTTTATCCGTTAACAGGAAGGAAGCAAGGGGAGGGGAGGGGAGGGTGGAGGGGTGAAAGGGAGAAAGGGAGAAGGAAGGAGAAAAAGCAAGCTAGCTACGAGAGTGTTTCACTGGGACGAAAATGCTTATTGCCTGTTAAATAATGCAGAGTGTTTGCCCTTTCTCACTGTGAAGGTTTAGAAGAAGGTTTATGTGATTTTGCATTTTTCTCCAGCTGGGAGAGAGAGAGCCAGGAGAGAGGACAGCAGCAGGGGGATGGGTGTCTAGCTAAATAAATAAATAAATAAATAGAAATACACATTCAATAAATGGGAAAATTATTTAAATAAGCAATCCTGAGGAAAAAAATATGGAAGCCAATTTTATTCATAAAACAACTGATTTACAGCATTCTAGCTGAGAGCAGCTTTTAACGCAAGCCTCTGAGATCCGATTTATTATTCAGCAAAATATTCAAGATTAATAAAGGTATCTTTAATACTAATATAGCAGCAAGAGCTAATATATGTAAAATAATTATTATGAAAAGTATTATCAATATTTGGGGGAATAATGTACATGCATAATGAATGAATTTTGCCCCTGGGTTTAGGCTTACATCTTGGCCTGATTTTGCATGGAGAAATTCTGCATTATAATGAAAGGCAAAATGATCACACATTATAACTGTGAGTTTTTTATCACTGCTTAGAAGCATCCTAAAACTGTCACCTAAACAGGAAAAAATATATATATATTCCATATAAGCATGCAGATGGTGAGATTTATCATTCTTTGAGTGGTGGAAAACACCCAAAACCCAATTGCTTTCAAAATGACTACAATCAGCCCTGAAGAAGTCAATAAGAATTTTTTCAACAGCCAAATATCACAAAAATCTACCAAATTTTAGGCAAGGGAAGTGTTTGCTTGAGTTTATTATTTTATTTTTAGAAACCCTCAAGTATCACTCGAATGGCATTTACAAACCAAATCAGATAAAGAATTATTTTTATTCTCATGAGCCACTGAGGACCTTATAAAATTTAACAGAAGCTATTTCCCCACCTCTACCCTCGCACTACACTTCTGGAATAAAAAACCGAATTCTCTTCAACCAACACCTGGTCGTGCCTCCTTACACCAAACCCTGTTGGGGTGTGGGGGGTGGCCAAGGGGAAAGAAATAAAGAAAAATCAGGAAGCATCCCTTTCCTTCTAGAGTGTAGACTCATAAAATAGAATCAAACAGACATCTCCACCCTGAGCTCTCTAGTCTCGTCCCTTATTTCGCAGTCAAGGAAACTGAGGCCCAGCAAGCGTGAACACATGCAAAGCTACATTTCCTTACTTCCAAAGCAGAAGCAGAAAAGCTTGAACCACCCCTCCCCCACCCCATCCGCCAAGTTCACCAGCTCCCCCCCACCCCAGGAAGCTTCAGTGTCTGCTGATTTCAGACCGAAGTTACCCTTCACCACACTCAGCGGGGACCCCAAGTTTAACAAGAAAGCAACTCACCATCACTCAGTACCTATTGTACATGAAGAATGATGTTGGCTCCACTCAGAGCTGCTATTTTCTCTACTGAAATTCCTGCGGTGAAGGCTTCTTACCTTAAAGGATCCCTCACACGGGGCAGGCACGTTCAGCATCACCTAAAGAAAACAAAAGTTTCCAAGCCTTTGCTAGCTCTGGAATTTATGTGTAAGAACTCATGTTTGAGAGGTTTTATTTTTTTTTTATGTTAAATGACTACACTATAAATCTCACGAAGAGCATAAATCAGACCTGACTCCAGCCCCATGAGGGAGACTGGGACCGATTTATGGCAAGGCGCGAGAGAGGAACAGTGTGTTTTATTTGTTTTACCACCTGGCATGGACACGGAGAGGGGCCTTGGGGGAGCTGGCCTGTGAGGCCCAGGGAACAATCCACAAGGCTACGATAAATCCACCTACGTTTAGCAACCCACCTTGGGTTGAGAACTTGAAGTAACAGCAAAGATAGGCTCTCTTGTGGAAGATTCTTAGTCCCAAGCAGGGACGGTGTTGGGTTGGAAGTCCAGTGTGACAACGGTCATGTCTTGCCGGGCTTCAAACACTGCCACTTATTATTATTAACAGAGAGAGTCCTTTATGGACTTTGTTAATGGGAAATTCAAGATCAATGCTTCAATAACGAAACATTTTAAAGGACATGTTATGAATCCTGAAAATATGATAATTTGCCTCAAAGAGTCCTGAATCATTAAAGTCCTCTCAGTGAACCCCATTTCTGGTATAATGTCATTTATTAAACAAATATTTAATGAACATGTACTATGTGGTGGGTACATCCTCTAGTGGAGTTTACTTTCTCATGGGGGAGATGGAAAATATGAGAGTGGTCGGTCAAATGAGAATAATTGTGGTAGAAAAAAATAAAGTCGGTGATGGAGTGACTTATTAGACAGGATGATCTGGGAATGTCTCCTCAATAAATGGCCATTTAATTAGAGGCCTAAAGGAAGTCAGGGAAAGAACCACACAGATAGTAGAGGCAAGGATAGAAGCCCAGAGACCGGTTAGCATACTATTGCACCAGTCTAACCAGAGGTCATTGCGGTCTGCGACAAATTCCCTTTAGCCATTAAATGCATCTTAAGAAAGACAAAATCACAGTTAATCTTAGAGTCTGAGAGCTCTGGATAATTCAAGGGGGGGAAAAAGAACAGTTTCTGAAAACCAAGTTTTAAGTCCAGAGGACCTAAGCAAGGAGACACAGCAAGGAGACTGTAGTTCCATCTTTTGTCAGACCCCACTAGGATCAAGATGCATCCAAGGATGGTAGCATCCCTTCTGATGATTTCCCTACAACCAATTTCTTGTGCAGTTGTTTCAGCTTCTCCAGAAAGTCCGCTCTACACCTGTTGACCAGCGCGTCTAGGAAACTGTACTAGAGACCTCATCGGACTTAATGAAAGCTCAACTTGACTTCATAGAAAGGAGGGAGAGAAAGCACACCAAGAAGAGAGAGGCGGGGGCCCCTCGGCCATATCCTCTCCCAGCAAATTGGTTTCCAGTCATGTGAGTGGATTGAGAAGAACACTTACGAGTGATTACTAACGCAGGAAGGGTGTGGGGGGTGCGCTGAAAAGACAGTGAAGAATGGGGCCAAATGGGAGGGAATGGACAAATTAATGATTAAGGAAGATTTTTTTTCTTCTAGGAGTCGTGTCCAGCCTGGCCTCCCAGATTTGAGCAATCTTTCACTGTCAAGAGAGGCTGGGAGATTGATTCAATTAAGATTAGCAGAGTCGGAAAAATGGCACCTGGGTTCGTTTTGGTCCGTGATGTCTTCTCTCTCTCCTCTCTTGGTGGTGGTGGCCTGCACACATGCAGAGCTGAGCTCTGTCGGGCGCCAGGGAAGGCGAGGCAGGCTTCAGGAAGTGGGGTTCGTGGACTAGATGCCGGGCTGCAGATCTGGCATTTTCCAGTTCTTTCCTTCTGAGGTCCCCTCCACGTGTCCTCCTCGGGGTGGATTTTCTTATAATTAGCCACTTGTTCTAAAGGAACACGAAGGAGGTGGGGGAAACTTGGCAACATGTGGGGGTAGGGGGTCATGGCCGGGTACGGTTCTGCGAAGCAAATGAATGTAATTGGAGGTCTCATTAATTCTGAGACGGTGCCCGGGTGCCCTTGCTGGTGCTTCCAAAGGGCGGGAGAAATTTCCCAGAGACGAGAGCGTGTTTGCAACAAAGAGGGGCTGGCAGCGCCCACATCTGCTCGTGAGGCACCTCACAGGGCTTGAGGTCCAGGGGTGAGGAGATGGGGGGGCAGGGAGGACATCACTCTCACCGCCTCCCACGGCCACCCCGGGAAACCCCACCGCACGGGCACTCTTGATTTCTGCTGCGTGGATCTGTGCATGCAAGTGCAGTCAGCAAATGCTTCAGACGACTGTGCCTTGCCATTTCCTGCCACCGCCTCGAAATTCGTATTCAGACCCTGTTGCTGGATAAGTTTAATGAAAGTGGTACTTTCCACGAGGTCCCTGGTGGCATTAGTTCACATTACAAAATCATTATACATAATTCGACACTATTGTGCACCGTTAGCTTAGAAAAAGAGCTTGTTTTACAGCTCTGGGGACAGAGGTCCCTCCAGATAAGGTTGGGCTTAAGAGAGAAGAGAGAAGTGCCTCCCTCTGGTTAGTAATGAGGACTTTGATGTTCGATGCAGTACTCCCTTTATGCCTATCAAGACGGGTATTTAGTCCACGGGAAAAATAAATAAACAAATAACCAAGTTGCTCTCTTAAAAGGCAGCTGTGGGCCAGGCGCTGAGCTCCACGGTTCTTAAAAGCAAATATTTGATCGTCATTTTGAAAGCCTCTCCCGATGCCACAGACCCTTACTTGATTTTTGTTGTTGTCATCGTTGTCATTGTTCTGAAAGGTCCTGCTGCTGGTGACTTGGCACAACTTGTCACACACTACCGTGTTCCACGAGCCACTCGAGGCTGGTTGTCCTTCTGGGCTGTGCAGGTGTACCCCATCAGTCATTAGAGACAAAAGTCCTTCCAGCCCAGCAGGTAAATGGCCCAAGTTCCTGAGTCCCTATGTCCTCTGTCTGGATACCCTAACCCTTCCCCTAGGCCCCCCAGATGTCCTCATGACCAGCAGCTAAAGGGTTTCTGTCTGTCACCCCAGGGGCACATGTAGGCTGAAAGGGGTTGATTTATGTCCCTCCCCAAACTCCTATGTTGATGTCCTCATTTCTAATGCCACTACATTTGGGATGGGGCCATGCAGGGAGGTAATTAAGGTTAGATGAGATCCTAAGGGTGGGGCTCTAATCCCATAGGGCTGGTGTCCTTATAAGAAGAGGAAGAGGGGTGCCTGGTTGGGTCAGTCAGTTAAGCACCTGCCTTTGGCTCAGGTCATGATCTCAGGGTCTTGGGATCAAGCCCTGCATGTTCAGTGGGGAACTGAACTGCTTCTCCCTCTCCCTCTGCCCTTCCCCTCTGCAGTCTCTCAAATAAATAAATAAAATCTTGAAGAAGAAGAAGGGGAAGAGGAGGAGGGAGGAGGAGGAAGTAGAGATACATGAGAATGCTCTCATGGACACACACAGAGGAATGGCCAAGTGGAGGACACAGTGAGAAGCAAGGAAAGAGGTCTCACCAGAAATCAGTCCTGCCAGCACCTTGATCTTGGACTCCCAGGCTCCAGAACAGGGTGAGAAGACACGATTCTATGGAAACCACTGCACCTGTGGTATGTCGTCATGATAGCCCAAGCTGACTGATACACAGTGTCCTCATGCATTGGTTCCCATGCCTCATACCCTTTGATAAATCATTTTATTTTTACCCACTAGCCTCCTTTCCCATCAAAAGAAATCACCCGCCTCCCTCTAGCTAATTTCCAAAGGCACCTGGTTCAGAATCAGAATTCACTCACACCCATCCACCACTGTGGCCTTGTGGTGCGAGTGGCCATCTTGAGCCCACTCTCTTCCTTGAACGGTTGGCCAATCGGTCGGTCCCCCAGGGCCCCTGGAGCCTGCCCACTCGGGATATCTAGACACCTGATAGAATCTGACAATGCAGGCAGGCCCTGAAGCGGGGAGCTTCAGCCTTCCACCCGGTGTGTGTGCTCTTCCTTCTGCCTAAAACCGTTCTGCCAAGCCCTTCCCCCAGGGTCAGCTCATATACGGCTTCCCAGGGAGGGACCTGCTGCACAAGCCTGCTGGGCTGTCCTTCTGGTGGTCTTGAACCTGTCTGATGACGGATCCCCAATCGTCCCCCCTCACAAGCTCTCCCCACTGACCTCCTTCCTCCTCCCACCTCTTCCTTGTCCCCCACAACCTTTCCAGCCTTAGCTCCATGTTAGTGGAAATGACGTTCCCCATTATTCGTGGCTGAATTTCCAGTGCCCACAATGCCTGCCATGTAGTACCTGCCAAGGAAACACGTGTTGGATGCATGAAGGAATATTTGAAATGAGCGCTAGGGCTAGGGGAGGCCTTAGTCCTCCCTTCGCAGGCGAACAAGCCAGGGCTCAGCCAAGGGAAGGGTATGGCCTGAGGTCACAGGGCGAGAGGGTGGCCAAGCCTGGCTAGAATCTGTAGGAACACACAGCCAACCTCAGTCCATTTGCAGATGATCTGAGTAGAGAGTCCCTGGTCCCTTTTCCCAAAGACATCATTGGGATCACGCACCCGTAAGCAAACTCCCGTACCTCATCCCACTACCGTCTATTCTTGAGAAGACGACTTGAGATTGATGAGATTTTAAATGGTGTCGCTTTCTGGGCATTCACAACTTGGACTGGAGTGCAGGAAATCCTGTTTGTCCCCCGGAGGGAGACAAATGTGCTCTGGAAAATTCCCGGAGGGAAGGAGGGCATCATGGGGAATCTCCAGCCCACTGGCAAGTCTGGCCTACCTCAGACCAGAGAAAGGGGGTGCAGGGTGATCCCTTCACATTCTAGAAGTTTCCCCGGACATGTCATTGTTGGGGAATGGGCATTTCAGTTGGAGATCAAGAGAGGAAGAAGCAGCCAGAATGGTAGTAGGGACTTCAGGTCATCAGAGAATGACTTCATCCCCAAATGTCTCTCCCCTCCTCTCCTGGGAGGACCCACGCCTCCAACAAGGGAGAGGAAAGGCTGCTTTCAGGAGCTCCAAGTAAATCTTCCACTCCCCAACCAAGAGCAAGGGAAGGAAGGAGAGTCTCGGAGATTCTGAGGGGGGAAGCTACATTCCAAGAGCGATAGACAGACAAAGAATCTAAATAACTCAAAGCAAAGGGACAGACAGTGAGACAGCCTCTCAGTAGCTTCAAACATGCAAATAAAGAAGGAAAAATTTATTCCCCAAGAGAACCGTGAAAAGGGAAAGACCTAAAAATACACATTATTTCTCTCTGTTTCTCTCTCTCTCTCTTCCCCTCTTTCACTTTCCCTTTCTTCTCTTGTCTCTTTCTTCTTTCTGAGGTCAGCCGGCAGAGTTCATAGGGACCCCAGGTAAGTGGTTCACCTGCTTGCAGGAATGGTCTTAGTCACACAGTAATGATAATACTAATGATGCCTGGTCTTTACGGACAGTTTACAACACACACTCCCGTTCCGGGTGCCTTGCATTGATTATTTCCTCCTTGAATCCTCCCCACCCTGGGCCCTGGGTGCTGGGGTGAGAAGCATCTGTCTAGAGTCTCTAACCAGTCCTATATGGGGCTGGGATCTACCAGGATGTCCTTCCTCCTGTGCCCATGGCTCCTCTTCCTAGCCCTGACTGGATCTTCAGACTACAGCCTTGGGAATCCCTAGTCATCTCAATGTGGGTTCACCCTCCACCCTGTTCACACCAACTTTTGAGCTTAAGGGACAGTCCTCCATCCTCAAACTTGGTTGCTTCCTCATCATGAGGCCTGAGAGCCCCATTTTGCCACCTATTGCCAACTGGGTTACCTCAAATGAGCTTCAAGCTGTCCACATGCTTGGTGATCCAGGGGATCCCACACTTGTCTTCTAAGCTCCCCTAGAGGCAGAGGAGAGGAAGCCAGCAGCCCCAACAGAAGTTGGGGGGTAGAAGTGGGGAGAGTGGACACAGTCCAAATGCCTGGGTACAAGCTCCAAACTTCTATAAAACCTCCTTTTTAACCTAAAAAGTCCATGGCAGGGGGAGGGGGTTGCCTTCTACTGCAGAATACATCTATTTCTGGGGGGGGGGGGGGGGGGGAAATACTCATGTTTTTAATTACTTGCCTTGGAATAAAACAGATGATCTCAAAAGATGGCCCACATGTATCTCCCAGCTTTATCCCCAGGTGGAGAAGGGCTGAGTTTGAGAAGCTCAGAGCTAGTCCGGGTCTCACCTCACTCCAGCCATGTTTCAGCGGAGGCCCAGAGAGGTGACACGATTTGCCCAAGGCTGCATAGCAGGGCAGAGTATGGGCCCCATATCTGTAGTGGCCTAACCCAGAGTTTCCGCACCCCCTCTGACACAGCGGTTGAGGGCAGAGGCAGAGGGAGCTGGCAAGGCCAGGGGAGAGTCCTCTTGGGGCTCTGGAGCTGCACACCAATGGGGTAGCCATCCAGCCGGAAGTGATAACCCCATCCACTTGGCACCCTTCTTTGCACTTCCATTTCCAGATCATTAATTCTTATAAAACGGGAATGGTCATAGTATCAACTCCACGGTTTTGACAGAAGAACTCAGTGAGATGCCACCCACGCCTGGCCCATAATAGGGGCCTTAAAAAATGTTACTCTGAAGGCTGCCATCATCTTGAGAAGAAGGACTCTCCTTCTTTTTTCCTGGTTCCTTTCCAAGACCCCCCATGCTGGGGAACCTTCCCAAGGAAGCCTTCATAGCTTTCATGGTGTTAACCTGCCTCTAGAGGTTGGTGTGGGGCTTAGCTAAGTGAACACATGTAGATGCCTAGCACAGACCCTGGTATAAGAGACTGGTAAGTACGAGCTGCCTCTTTTGGGACCCCCGGGTGGCTCAGTTGGTTAAGCATCCGCCTTTGGCTCAGGTCATGATCCCACGGTCCTGGGATTGAGTCCCACGTCCAATAAATAAATAAAATCTTAAAAAAAAAGAAGAAGAAGAAGAGAGCTGCCTATTTCATTATAGAGAGCCTTTGCCTATGCATCAATGTATACTGACTATTTTCTATGGTATAGGCTTCCGAGGCACAGCTTTATAATTGGACGTGCTCACCCATTACAGTACAAACGCACGTGTCTAGCCACCACCTGTGAGCATACAGGCATCCCTCTTTACCCGATGATCCTTTAATTCGATAAACATTTAGATGTTTATGAGTAACTTCTACCACCTTCTAGAAAATCCCTCCGGGCTTCTTTGCACAAAGTGTTATTTGGATCACAGCTCCAGAGGCATCTCCTGTGAGAACGAAGGAATGGGCATTCTGGGAAGGTGACGTCAGGAGATCAGTGTTTTCTGGTGTCACAGGGGAGAAACTTCTTAATCCATCCAGCGATGACTCTTCCCCTCCCAGATCAGCTCGAACCCCTTGTCCTTGGAGGCACTCCACTGGCAGGCTCCCAGAGCCCTCTGGCTCCATTCAAAATCCCCTTTTCAGAGCTTTGGCAGGTTTATGGCCTTTAATGACCCCCTATTGTACCCTGATTGCCAATCAGGACACACGTAATGACTGAGCGGCATCACTTAGCCCTTATTCCGATGACAATGGCCAGAGTGGCCAGCTCGCTGTTTAGACATGAGCGGGGTCACAGGGAAAGTTTTCGGGCTGGTGATTTAAGGAGGCGGGACCAGCCAGCACCCTGGACTCCTCCGTTGCTGGGACTTGGACAAAAGAATGAACTCTGAACTTTTCCTTTGACGGATGGAGGTCATTAAAACCGTGGTGGGGGCCCCTTCAAAGGCAGGTGTAGACCAGGCTGTCCCTCAAAGCGCCTAATAAAGAGAGAACAGGCAATTGTGTGGGACTCGGAGAAGGGGAACTTCTGAGAGATTCACTCAAGTGCTTCAAAGAAATCAATGAGCCACTCTGGCCGATTGACAGGGGCCAGAAGCAACGCGACATTCCCTCTACCACCCATTGAATGGGTGGCTGCCTCAATTGTTCCCAAACAGGGACCACGACAATAAATGCTCCGGGTCCTTTCATGGGTACCCCGGGCTCCTGGGTCTTACACTAGCAAGAGAATCCACAGAAAGGGACACCACTGACACCCACTTTAAATTCCATCCATTTTAATAACATGCCTAGAGATCTCCAAGCAGCTTAAAATATTAAAGGTTTCTTTTAAACATCTGGAAGATAACATCTAATTACTTGAGAGCGCTCCAGGTTATTCATATGTAATCGGAGCTAATCCCACCAACCCAAACAAACAGCAAACAAAAGCACTTCTCCTCCAAGTATCATCTTCTCCGAGCACAGAGAGCCCCTCCAACGCAGCTTCTAGACAACACCAGCCCCCCTAACCCCCCTACCCACCCCCCAAGCCTTGTTCCCAGCACGGCACAACCAGCTGGGACCACATGCTGCCCCCTGGAAGGGCAAATCCAGAAATGCTGACCTCCTGGCAGTCGGCAGGACAAGTCAGCTAAATAGATTGACTGCAAATAACTTGAGTCATCCAAGTTCAAGCATGAAGGGAAATGAAAGCTCAGGAAATTTCACCTCCCTCCTCAGGGTGCTTTTTTTTTTTTTTTTTTTAAAAAAAGGTGTTTTTGCTTTTCACATCAGGGTCAGGAATTTTGATCCCAAAGGTCTGAGCGGAAATACAAATGGGTTTGAGCAAACTGGAAGCTGGGGTCTTGGGGGAGCGCTGTGCCAAATGTATCCTTGGGATCATTTCCCCAGCACATTACACACACACACACACACACACACACACACATGCTCTCAGGATACCAAATTCGGCACCCCTCTCCTGGCGGGGCGATGCTTATTAAGGGTAACGCGATCGGATGAGAAGGGGACGCACGGGGCAGCCGCAAAGCCCAGAGGAAGCAGCTGTGGAGACAAATAATGTAGGTCCCGCCTCCCTAAAATGCACCCACAAGGCAGAGCCACATCCTTTCTGCATTGTCCAAGGACAAATCATCGTGGGTTCTCGAGCTGTTGGCGGTGTCAGCAAGACTGGAGGGAAAACCCTGACTCGTGGGTCCCTGGCAGGGGCCCCGGAAGCACCTAGCTGATGGAGGTCCTCTCTGAACCCTCCTCCCCTCCCTCCCCAACAATGAAATGGACACAGAGGAGCAGGGTTAGCCTCACTGAGTCATAGAAAGAAAAAGACAAAAGAGGTCATGAGGAATCATAAGGACTTTTCCTCTCTCTGGATCCCCAAGAGACAGGGTCTGACGCATGCCAGCGGGTCAAGCAATGCACCGCTTTTCGGCACCCACAGGCAACATCCTGAGTGTTGGGGTTGAGGGTGAACAGCACGGACACAGAGCCCGTATTCATTGCAAGATGGAAATTAAGCAGATAATTTCTCAAATAATGAACTTATGGGACAGATGAGAGATGCTGTGAAGGAGAAACACCCATGGGACGGATGAGGGTACGAGTAGGGGCCCTTCAGGTGATAGGGGCTAGTGGACATGCATTGCTTTACGGCAGAGCCAAGTTAAGGAAGAAGGAAGGTAGGGGCGGAGGATGGGGAGGAGGAGGGAGAAGGCGGGGAGGAGGAACAGTAGGAGGGGGTGAGGAGGGGGAAGAGAAGGCCTAGAGAAGCAAATAGGGCTGTTTGGCTGGTTCGTTCCTCACAGAGGTTGGGGTGGAAATTTCTGGAACTCTCTGGAAGGTGGGGATCTATCTAATTCCTGGGCCTGTTAAATCTGCCCTGAGGCAAAAGACCCGCCACAGGCTTCTGGCTCGAGTTCATTCCATCCGGCCCTCTGTGGACTGCGGAGCAAAGGACGGCCATCACCCTACTCAGCTCAGGGGTAACCTCTCATTCTTTCTTCTAACCCTCTGCTGTTAAACAAACGTATCTGCTCAAAGGTGAACAGAAAGTGTACTAACTTGACTGCTGACCGTCCCCATGTTCTCACCCTTTACTACGGGGTAAACACAGGGCCACAAACTGCAACCTGATTCCACCCTCGAGAAACACAACCTGGTGTCCTATTAGCATGCCTATTTTACAGATGGGCAAACTGAGGCTCAAAGAAGCCCCGTGCCCGCAGTCACACAGCATATAAAAACGCATCTGGAACTTATGCCCCTGTAGCCAGCCTCCAGAATCCATCCCCTTACCCTTCCTCCCAGCAGCTGTCCGGCCCAAGATGCAGAAACACGGCTTACCGGGAGACACCGCAAACTCGGGGCCTGCCTCTGAGCCCCACGGGGCCGGCAGCTTCCAGGTCAGAGGACGGAGGCCCACCCTGGGCACCCCCCCACACACACCCTGCTGCTCGGGGTAGTGCTGCCTCTTTTTTTTTTTTTTTTTTTTTACAGGAAACATCTCAGTTAAATATGCAAGCGTGTTTAATTGCAGGGGCTCAGGCAACTTGTTTATCTTCCTTAAACACTGCCAGGGTGGCTCTCGTTTGTTATCTGGAGTGTGAAATGGAGGCTGACAACAATTAATACGTCCTCCAAGGCAGCTCGGCGGCTCTCTGACGGGAAGCTGTGTACTTCCGAGCAGGCCTGCGAGGAGGTGGCGGGCCCAGCCGTCACTCAGGATCCGGGGGTTGGGGGGTGGGGGGGGCGAGTGACAGCGGCAGCTGACGGCCCCTCCCGCCGCCTCCTGAGAGGCCCCCGTGATAAAGCGGCCCGCTTTGTGGTGTAATCAACTTGCTATACATGCATTACCTCCTAATGAGCGCCGTGTTTAAACAAGTGTATAGAACACATCTGTCCGGGCCTTGAGACTCGAGGCTGTGTGACCAATTTCAGCATCTGAAAGTTAAATTAATGGTAAAGGGTTTAATTGTGAGTAAACAATACCGCATTAAGGAGCAGTAAACACAGCAGTGGGGACCCACCGGCCGACTCTGGCATCACAGATGCGTCCGCCTCGGTGTGACTGCTAATAGTCTCCCCCACCCGAACTCTCTGACAGTGTCCTGAAGCCCATTTGTCATCTAAATGGTCCGTCCCCTTCTCGAACATCATTCTGGCCCACGGTCCGTTCCCGGAGCCTGTGGGGTCTGTGTTCGCTGGAAGGTGGGCAGACGAACCCCGAGGCTGGTGGGGAGGGCCTGGAGAAGTTCCATCTTCTCCACCGAAGCACAGCCCGGAGGGGACAGACACCCCCCAACTCCGATACCCAGTCGACCCAGCGTCTGTCCGGAGCAGCGGGTCCGCCTTGGACTCTGGGCTTCAATGACAATGCTTCCAAACCTGTTTTTTTAAAACACCCTAGGGTGTCTCCCAGGAACAAAGGATGCCTCAAAAGCAAATTAAGTTCCCTTTAATTAAAGATCATAACATACGCCACAGAACATTCCGTCACGGTAGGGGGAAGGAAGAGACTGTCACATGAAATGAATAGGGCTCCACAACTCTACAAAATTAAGAATTACACCGCGAGGACTCCACACCTTCCCCATGCGTTCTCGGCGATTGGCAACACCACCTTGGAAACTGAACTTGGCCATCAAGATACGAGACGGAAGAAGAGCGCGGCGGGCGTCTCCCCCACCTGAATGTGCACAGAGTGAAGCCCTTGGCCTTGGGAAGAAGAAGAATACAGGTCAGGCGCTCTCTGCCTTTCTCTTGCTCACCTCTGTCAGGCTGGAGACGGTTCAGGGGCCAGGTCCTGGAAAGGTTCTGAGGCTCATGCTCATAAGAGGGCAGGGCGGTGCTCTCCAGGGGTGGGGGGTGGGGGCTCATGGTGTCTCTCTCTGCACCTTAAACCCTCCCCACCTGGGAAGGCTTGCAGCTGGTAACTGAGGCTCTGAGAACTTTCCTCTCGTTTGCCCTCCCTGTATCCTGAGCAGAGGAGTGTGCCCTGCAGCTCAGTCCCCATTGGCAGAACGCTGAATTGGGGGGCTGCTGGGGGGGGGACCTCAGCTCTGAATAGAGGAGCCCTGCCCCTGCTCTCAAGGTATGTGTGTTCCTCAAGGACTTCATAGAAAAGGGGGCTGGTGGCGGCCAAGATTGAACATTGAAGGCTCCAGGTTTCTGTTTCTCTCCCTTCAAATGGACAGGTGTGTGCTTTCCAAGACAATAGTCTCCCAGCGTCACATCCAGACTCCCAAGTCAGGAACAAATCCAGGCTCTGCCACTTACACCTCTTTGAGTCTCAAAGTCCCTCATCTGTGAAATGGGTTAATAACTGGGCTGTTGAGGGGATTGGCTCCAAGGGTCTTCAAGTCCATTAGTAAGGTGTTGTGAACAGCGTGTGGCCCAGAGAAAGTGCTCAGGAAATACTGGGCGCTATTCTGACCGGTGAGATGGTGGCCCCTTTGCACACTAATCAAGCTGACAGGTAGGAAGAGTTCAAGGAGACCCAGGGCCACTATCATGTCTGGCCCACCTGGATCACCAGGCTGCTGGGCTCGCCAGCCCATGGGTGTGCGCTGAGCCTTCTTCTCTGCCTGATGGGTCTACTTGTCTCCCCAGCCAAGTGCACACACTCCACACCCACTGGGCGCCAGCTGTGTGACGTGAAGATCAACACAGCTCTGTCCCCATCTTGGCCAGGCACACCTTCCACACTTTTCCGAAAGGCCAGGGCACCGTCCCCACAAGTAGTGTAAGTAAATCCTTGCCTCGTAAAACCAGCTCCTGGTCAAAAGTAGCCCTCGAGCTGCCAGTCAAGTTTGCTGAGCTGCACTTCTTAGAAAGTCTTCCCAACACATTGGCTCATTTTGTTTGTTCTAAATACAGATAACCTCACATCTCTACTTCTGAAACCTCTCGCCCATGATTCTTTTTTTTTTTTAACACTAAATGGTTTTCTATGTTTGTGTTGGGCAAATCTGTGTGCCCCTCAGAGACCCCAGGATTTCTAACTAGGCACTGGAAGGGGCCTTTAGGGAACTTGCCTGAAATGGCTTCAGGACCAACACTTGGCTGGGGGTGAGGTAGAGAGGCTGGACCCCTCCCTCCTTCCTCCACAGGCTACCCTTTCGGTGCCAACCTACAAAAGTCTGGCTCCTTCAAAGGATGCCCAGGAAATTATTACCTCACTTTGCCACGGAGATTGGGTAATGAAGTTTCATGCCCACTAAGGCGGTGTTGCCTTGTCTCTGCTGTTGTCCCTTGGTTTAAAATTATTCCTGGTCTGGCAAGTGTCTCCTCCTATTCCATGTTTGACCACCAAGCCCATGACACACAGAGATGAAGAGTGACCTGGTTGAGATATCTCATTTGTGACAAAGGAGTCCTTCCGTGTTTCCAGGAATAGCCAGAACCAGAGCCCATCGCCCACCTAGGCCATCCACCAATGCCACTATTTGCTGGTCCTACCCTGGTCTCCAGAAGAAGGTGGACTGAGTCCAAGCTGGATTCTCAGTGATAACTTGTAGGCACTCAACAGATGCTTCTAGTCTCTCAGAAATGGAAAGAAATTCAGAAACCCTCTCTTTCACTAATTTTTGCCAAACTTTTGCCTCTGCTCTGAAATTCTAACTTCCCATGAAATCTTTTGCAGAGCCGCTATCAAGACAAAAGGAACAGAGCCCTAAATGTCCTGACCTCAATGTCCCCCCTAATACCCCTTCACTCACAACCCAGCTCACATCAGCTGTGGTCTCTCATCAGAGAACAGGCTAAAAAAATCATTGCACCTTATCTAATTTGTTTTCTGGCTGGTAAGACATGGCCCAGAGAAGTACATTGACTGGTAGAAAGTAACACAGCAATTAGCAGACAGACATCTTAAAACAAACCTGCAGTTGCCCTGGGATAAAATACAGACACATCCCAACACCATCGTCCCCACGTACTCTGTGATCCCATCAAATAATGGGTCCCCCACCGCCAAGGTCTTGTCCAATGGACACTCTGTATATTTAAATTTTTTTTTTTTTTTTGAAAGAGAGAATCAGAGCCCTGGTGGGGGCAGTGCGGGGGACTAGGCAGAAGGAGAGGGAGAGAGAGAACGTCAAACAGACTGCACTGAGCACAGAGCCTGATGCGGGACTGGATCTCTGGACCCTGAGAGCATGACCTGAGCCGAAAGCAAGAGTCAGATGCTTAACCGACTGAGCCACCCAGATACCCACTGACATCCTGTATATTTTAAAGGGGAATGAACCAATTTTCTGCCCCCATCTCCTTTAAAAACAAACAAACAAACAAACAAAACGAAATCAAAAACCATAGGCTGGAAATCCAGCCACCCACATAGGAAGGGAAAAGGTAACCCACTGAGGCAACAGATTCTCTTTTCCTCCCTCCTCTGTGACTTTAGTTTGCCTTGAAAGCCCATTTTCACCACTTATTGATTTTAGTTTTCTCCTGGTTTATGAATGACAGCTTGAATTAAGACAACGCAGGGTGAGAAGCCACCAAGCAGTGCTCGTGATATCCTGTGCTTCCTGACGGAATGCGTCACAGCCGTGGGGCCTCCTGCCCACCCCCTTCTCTGGAGGAGCAGCAGGCAGACAGACACCCCTCTACCCCACCCCGGCCTGGCCATCTGGCACGGGAGTGAGAACGCAGTTCTGAGATGAGGCGAGAGCCGAGAATCACCTCCCAGCTGCCCGTCCCGCAACCTCTTTCTGGACAGAGATGTCCTGTTCACCGAAGTGGCTGTATGTCTGTCCATCAGCAGTTCCAGAAGAGACAAAAGATTCAGCCCTGCCTCTCCCTGCACCGGGTAGCAAACCTGAGCCTGATCGTGCCTGGTGCTTCCAGACTCGCACTTGCAGAGAGCAAACCCACCAAGGCAGCTTTAATTTGCTGAGTTTTCCTCCCCTCGAGGCTTCTCACCTTGGACAACCTTTTGACAGAAACGCCAGTTAGCGCCCCCTCAGAAATCACATTGGTGATGTAGCCTATGCCTTAATCTGTACTGTTAACTCAAACAAAACAGTGTAACACAAACCGTTTAGCCCAGGAATTCTGCTTTTCCCAATCCATGAAGAACATCACTGGGTAAGTAGATCGGTTTATATAAGGACCTCTAGTGCAGCCCTGTTTATAAACTGACCAAAGTGGAAACACGGGAAATATCTAACAAGAGCAGATTGGGTAATATGCTTTGAAAAATCGATTCGATTAAATCCTAGGCAGTCATTTAAACTAAGGAGGATGGACCGTATTTACATGGAAAGATGTTTATAATATAATTGTTAAGTAAATAAGAAAATTAACAAATTAACCACTTAAATATATATAGTCCCATTCTTGGAGGAAAAAAACAACAACAACAACACAACTTCCTGGAGATGTTCCTATTGTTATTTGCATGGCAGGGAAGGAGAAATGAGGCCAGCCAAAATGTTAAGATTTGAGGAGGTTTCAATTCCCTTCTGAGCGATTTCAGGATGGATTCATTTATAATCAGGGAAAAAATGATAAAGCTATTTTCGTGGGGAGTAGGTAGGGCGGCGTGGGCCAAAGAGATGGCCAGGAATAGTGCTCCAAGCTGTCTAATGTCACCCGAAGAGAGTTCCTGTCATGTCATATTTGGAGCAACACAACCAATGCAGGGCGTGTCCTATTCTCTGGTATCTTCCAGTAGCCAGTGGGAGGCCCTGCACAAGTTAGACTAATTTAGAAAGCCTATTCCCATAGTCACTTTGGACAGCAGGAGGTTGATGAGAGTTTTTTCTTTGGACCAAATAGGCAGAGAAGACAGAGGCCCAGAGAGAGAGTCTGACCCAACACCATGGTATATCAAGAGCGGTGTCCATCTCTATGGCCTCACCATCTTCCTAAAGCCAGAGATCCAATCCTGAGTGACGGTCGGACTGAGAGAAGACCTCCCCAACTAGGAAGCTCCCAAGAAGATATTTTTAACCCATTTTGGGGTCAGGGATAAATTTGGTAATCTCATGGAAGCTATAAACCTCTCTAAGAAAATACACGTAAACACAATTGTGCTCACAGTGCAGAGAGCTTATGGGTCATCATGGACCTTCTGTGAGTGACCCAGGGAGTCCGGGGAAGGCTCTGCTCAGGGGTGACTGGTCTCCATTTTAGGTCTCCATTTTAGTCTCCAATTCTGACAATAAGTGCTTGCCTGCACACTTTCCACATCTTCACGTCCAGCACCAAGTTCCAGACTCCCACAGGACAGGACCTGTCCTGTCTCTGGGCCTCCCTGGAGCAGGCCATGTAAGGGCCAACAGGGAGGGGGAGATGATGGAGAGGCAGTGAGCAGCAGTGGAGGTGGCCAACCCCCACCCCCGAAACACCTTCTGTTCTAATAGGAAGGCCGCCATCTTGTCACTCCACAGCTGCCTGACGGGACTTCCTCGGGAGCAAGAGCATCTTACAGGGTTTTGCAAGGATGTTAAAGAGGGCAATTAAAAGGAAGCACAAGTCAGACCTCACACACGATCCTTCCAGATCGGAGGCCCTGCCTTTCTGATCCTCTCAGCTGGTACAGAATTGAGGCCAGCAACAAAAGGTGTTAATAGCCTGATGAGGAACCCATGCTGATAGATGACCCATTATGGTGATCGCTCTTGTGCGAATGGCAAATAGGTTTGATCAATTAGATTTTAATGTAAAGTGGGGCCTGGGGGAGAAAACCAGCAACCAGGAGAGGGAAGACCCTTTGTTACTAATGTGTCTGGAAAAAGCACTTAATTGAGGTCATAATAATATTAGCAGTTCTCATCATCAATAATTCAGCCTTATTTATTACTACCCGATAAAGTCCTGTCAGGTGGGGAATGTAGGGGGCTTTTGTTAGAGACGGGATGCATGGGGGTAGTGCCTTTCTCTCTCTCTCTCTCTCTCTCCCTCTCTCTCACCCGCTGCAGCTGCTGGGACTCAGAACATCCAGGCTTCTCTCGTTCTCAAAATACTTTTTAGCCACACTCTCCCTATAGGTCGAAATGGGAGACAGAAGACAAATTCACCACCGGCACAATGTACCCATCTGCGTCCTCCCTGATTCAAAACAAAACAACAAAAAAAATTTTTTTTTAATTTTTCTTCAAAAAGGTAACTAATTCTGCTTCAGAAACCTGTCAGGAGAAAAACAATTTCTAGTCCCGCATGATTTAGTACCCTAAAGAATAACATAAATTCTGCCTTTTCACATACTTTCAGTCACCTGTGGTTTGTTATCTTTTAAAGCAAAAGAGAGAGCGCGCGTGCATGTGCTAAACGCATGTATAATTGTACAATTAAAGATGCTAGCTCCAGTGTTAAAATTTAAAATGTATTAGTCTCATAAAACCGCCTCATTAGTCTCCGTGTCTTAAAGGACATACTTGTCCATAATGAGGCGAACGCAGGAAATGGTGCAGGGGTGAGGACAAGGGGAAGGAGGAGACATTTGAGCCGGCTGCCATTTCATTTTTCAGAAAGGGGGAGGAAAAACACTTAATAAAGATAATTGGGCTGGTAGTGCCTGTTCCCATCTGGAATCTTAACACAGACAGACCCCAGGGCAGACGATCGGTCATTAACCAGGAAAATAACCTATTTGGAAGGGATCCGTTTGTTTTATAAATGATGCCCCACTTTAGAACAGCTTAACCGCGCTCATAATAAAAGTTCCTCGAAACCCCAGCCAGGGGATGTTGCACACGTATCGATCCGGCTTCTGCTGGTAATGGCTGGATGTGGCTTCCGCTCCGCTCGCGGGAGAGAGCTTTTGAAGTTTGGCTTCTTCTTTTTTTCTATTTTTTTTTTTTTTAAGTCTAAATAGAATTTAAACTGCCCTTCGGTGATCAGTGGCTATTAGCGGCGTGAGTTAGGAAACAGGGAGTCGTGGGGTCAGGAGAGTTGGCCCAGGTGGAGGATGGAGTGGGAGAGGCGAGACCCCCCCCCCACCACCAGCGCCAGGGAGAAGAGAGGTCAGCTCGGAGCTCAGCTGCCTTACAGGGTGGAGGGGAAACGGATTGCCGCAACGGGGCAGAGAGAGTCAAGGCCTTAGAAGAACTCACCCCGCCCCCCCCCCCCCAGCCTGGTCCCTGTGCTCCCCCGATACACAGACACACATGCACACCCATGCATGTGTGTGTGTGTGTGTGTGCGCACACACACACACAGAGCCATGCACACATGCACAAACACACACACACACACACACAGGGCAGAAGCAGTCGAAAAAGTCATTCATCAAAGCTGAACTAGGATTGTACAGATCAAGGCAGTGAGGAGAAGCCCCCGCGCCTGCTCCGACTGCCCCAATGGTAAAGACAATGGGGAGCGATTATTATAATTAGAAATAAGGTTTCAGTGGCAAAGCTCCTCTGATGCACCATTTCCAGGGAAGGTTGCGTAGCTGCTTAGGAGGGTGTGTGAAAGCGGGGTCTTCCGAGACAAAGGGAAACGGGGAGGAGGGGACCGAACCTACGTGCAACCTGCCTTTTAAGGGAAAGGAGGAATCCGAGCTCTGAAGGGGCCAAGTCTCCACAGGGTTCCCCACTGGGGGCAATTCTGCGCGCTCCCACCCCCCCTGCCCCCCACCAAGGGACATTTGGCTTCCCCTTCAGTTTCACCGGAGAACGTGTTCCAGAAAAACCTCCTCCTTCAAAGTTGCTCAAGAACCATTTCCAAGCATCACTTCCTTAAGGCACTGGTCTCTGCCTGGCAGCTGAAGGGAAAGAGGATGAAGGACGCGGGTGTCCCTGACGGCTCCCCTGGGCCACATCTCCATGGCACCTCCTACAAAGGGGTCGGATACGTGTTCTGCCTCCTAGGGTAATCAGGAGGAAACGGGGGAAACGTTTAGTTCAGGACGAGGCATGGATTAGGCACTCAGAAAGGAATCTGAGGAGACAGAAATAGAAAAAGAGGTGAGGAGACCAAACACAGAGACGGAGATGGAGACAGAAGTGGTTGGGCCGGTGGGAGATGGATTCCAGCAGGGGCGGGCACCACGCTAGCAAAGATGGCTGCCACCCCCAACGCCCATGGGTGTCCATCACCCATCAAGGGATGGCTGCCATTTTCTAAGCATGAAGAATAAAGCTCATGCACAGAGCTCTTTAGAATTATCATCCCCATCACCTACAAAGCTAAACTGTGTGTCTGAGCAAAGCCCCCCTCCACCTTTCCCCTCCCTTCTCTACCTTGATTCTGGAGAGAAGGGGGAGGGTGGGGCACGGCCTTACCGAATTTCTCCCTGCATGCTCCACTGTTTCCTCCTGACAGCGTTTGACTATGCTTTATTATTTCCAGCAAAGCCCTTATCATTTTCAATGTGAATTTCAAATCACACTGATCCAGCCCTTCTTAGCTAAAGTCAGCTTTATCAACCACAAGAGATGTGGGATTTGAGAGAGATCTAAGTAAATTCACATTGTTTGGATAAACTCATTCAGGGAGCTCAACAAATCAAAGCCGAAATGGATATGTATTCCAAAGAGACTCAGACAGCCGGGGGGGAAAAAAAAGGAAAAAAAGTTACCATTAACATTTTTATTTCTTAAAAAGAAAAAAAAGAAAAAACAACACACAT
Source organism: Mustela erminea (assembly GCF_009829155.1). NCBI lineage: Eukaryota > Metazoa > Chordata > Mammalia > Carnivora > Mustelidae > Mustela > Mustela erminea. The sequence continues at coordinate 31,847,470 of NC_045632.1, read as the reverse complement.
CGCAGCCCCTCTTTAATGAGTGTGTTCACAACCTCTTTTTGAACCATTACCAGGGCTCCTTAGGACAGCAGGTAAAGCGACAGGAGCCGTGTGGTTGATGACAGCAGAAGCGAGATGCTGGAGAAAACCACATTGCCCACCCCCCCACTGCCGCCTCCCAACTTTGGTCAGCGAGACCGCTATCAAATATGGTAATGGGTGAATTTATGCATTATCCCATAATTTAAGGAACTGTGTGTATCATGTATATTTAAAACTATTTCTCTATAGTTTTAATTATCTCAGTCTGCAGGGGCAGAAAGAAAAAAAAAGCAGGCAGCTCCCTTGCCTGAGACCGAAATGAAAGCATTTGCCTGCTGACAGCTAAGATGTCTGTCCTAGCTGGTTGAGATTTCCTATGAAATTTGCATTGGAAAGGCAGCTTTAAGTATACTTAAAATAAAAAGGGGGCATTTGCATCTAATTTGCTACACTTGCAGTATTAGAGTTTTATCTGAATAAAGACACGTCAACTGGATTTATATAGTCAAGCAGATAGCTGGGAAAGTCAACACCGAAAACATCGGCTAAATTCAACCAAGTTGGAGAGCAGCTAATAGTATTTACAAGTTTGGGGTTTGTGTTGCTGTTTGGTTGTTGATTTTTTCCCCCATTCTACGGATGACTTTAAACCTGTAGCAAATTATCTTCTTTTTATACACATCGGGTAATGATAAGGTTTTAATGAAAGGCATCATTAGAGATAGACTCCTGCTCTCTCCCCCAACACCACCGCAACGTGTGCTTATACAATGGAGTGCTTATAAAATGTGATGTCATGGTGAATCCTGGCGGTTGGGGACTCAGGCAGTTTTGAATCCTGACTTGGACACTTACTGGCCACGTGACCTTGGGCAAACACCTGCTTAGTCTTAGTTTCTTCATCTGTAAAATGGGGATCCTGAGAGTTGTCATTCATCCCGGGTCACCAGGGCTATGCAGTCTTGGGAGCTGCATTAAGATGCCCCAGCAAGGGCACCTTCTGCTGGAAATCCAGCCCCTATCTGCTTGGTGAGCCGGGGATGTCTGTACCCACCCAGGAGGGAGCAGCCTTTTCTAATCCACACACCGGTGCTACATGGCCAGCAGCTCCACCGACCTTGCAGGGAGGTGATGAGCTTTAAAATGAAATGAAAGAGGGCACCTGGTTGGCCCTGTCCATGGGGCCTCCAACTCCTGGTTTCGGCTCAGGTCGTGATATCGGGATCCTGGGATCGAGTCAGCTTCTCTGCCTCTCTCCCTCTCCCTCTGGCCCTCCTTCTGTTTACTTGCATGCTCTCTTTCTCTCTCTCTCTCTCTCTCTCTCTCAAATAAATAAATAAATCTTTTTAAAAGATTAAATGGCATATAGGCTAAGCACTTGAGTAGCATCAAGCACATAGGAAATGTCCAAAGAATGCCAGCTTGATGACAATGGTGATAGTGAGGCTCAACAATGAAATGGAATCCAGCTGATACACTGGAGGGAGAGTTTTGGCATAGTCTTCACTCACCTTGAAGATGCCGCTGTACAGACCTGTCCCATGGAGATCGGGCTCTGGTGTGATCTGTCCCAGGTGATTCTCTCCGGCTCTGCAGACCAACCTCGTGATGCCGGCAGGGGTGGCCCTGATGCCTTTTTGATTTGGAATGCATTTCCCCTCAACACCCTTTCCCCAGCTGGCTGGGGTGGGTGGCGGGGGAGGGCAGTAAATCCCAGGCTTTTGGCACAGCCTCAGGCAGCTGGGACCAGATTCCTGCATGCTGGGAGGCCCCCTCGGTGGCCACCTTTCCTTCTCTCTCAGCATCGAAGGAAACACCCTCTCAGGGAGGGAGCACTGTACCCCCTGCATTGGCCTTCCCGCCTCACCATTCCCTGAGAAGCCCACCCAGCCTCGAAAACTTCCCAGCGACATCTCCAAGGAACTGGACCCCTAGGGCTTTCCACCAGGAAGCAAGGTGCTTAGGCCAGTCTCGTGGGATCTCCACCCCTGAGGCTCCCTCCTCCACCCCTTCCCTTGCCTCAGAGCAATCCTGGCTTCCAACCAAGGCTTTCTACTCACTCCCCCGGGGGTACTGGGGCAAGTCTCATTCCCACTCTGAACCTCGGTTTCTTCATCTGTAACATGGGAGTAGAAAGGCTACCTGATTCTCAAGTCTCTTGTGGTACCCAGTAGCTGGGGGCAAATCACAGAGAAAGGGACGAGGCCATCATATGCCGACCCCCACTGGGCAGAACAGGGTCCCGCTGCCCAGCCACAGACCAATGGCCAAAAGTCCTGATGCAGCCTACAGAGCCGGGAGCCCCTCTATCCATTTCAGGGACAGGTCAGAGAGCCACTGGCCAATGCAGATGTCTGAATGGATGGGAAGCAGGAGACCACCCACCTACGTATGACTGCCAAAGCCTGCATCTGGGCGCACTGGCACACGGGCTGCAGGTTTTAATGTTTTAGCAGGAAAAACAATATTAAAAGTGTTTCCAGTGTCAATGAGCAAGCTCCCCGGGGCCAAGGAGGCAGTGTCCCCCAGCTGGTGGCTTCCTCATGGCCTTCATTTCCACAGTCTTACACTCAGGAGAGTGTCATCCCCAAGCAACAGAATGACATTTCCGAACAGATCTCCGAGGCGGTGTGTGAGGGGGAGTGAACCCCCCAGGGCAAGGATAAGCATACCTGTTTATCTGGAAAGGGAGCTCAGGAAGCACTGTGAGGGGGTGGGGAGGAGAGACGGGAAGGGAGGAAAGTCTGTCCGAGCGAGCGGCTTCGGGAGCAGGACCCCAGTGGGTAACTGGGGGCTCGAGCGTGCTGGGCAGCTCCTGAGAGGCTGCAGAAAGACACCACAAAATGGGGGTACTTACCCAGCAACTCCCATGCCTCACGGGTTGAGGGCATTCCCTGGGGCTTGACTTCTCAGGACTGTTCCCCCTGGGGCCATGAGGACACTCAGGCAGAGACACTCAGCCATTGGCGAGCATGAGAAGTGACCACGAACGACCTCTCAGATGTCTGCCGCACGCACTCCACCTGGCATTCTGCGGAAACAACCAGGATTACCCCATTTTGCAGATGGAGAACCTGCATCAGGTTCAGGCTCAGGTTCACAGGCATGCATGCAGAGAAGTGAGAGAGCTAGAACTCGAGCCCCATCATGGCCAAGTCCAGAGCCTCCGCCCTGCCTGACCTCCCCCATCCCCACCCAGGGGGTACAGGTCCAGCCCCTGTGAGCTGGAGACAGTGCAATGAAAAATAATGTAAGATACAAGGGAACATGAATGGGAGTCAAAAAGCAGAAAAAAAAATCAAAATCAAAATAACTTCTGCTCATTCCTGCAAAACAAGCGCTTGGCACAGAGAGAATGCCCAACAGGGGTTAGTGTCTATGTTTCTAACTTTGCTGACAAATACACAAATAATCTCCCTTTGGAGAAACAAAGGCAGAAGCTCAGAGGACTTGGAGACTGGCACGCTCCTTCCCAGCAACCAGAACAGCTACAGAAGAGATGAAGAGATGCCCAGATATTGGTACAACCCCATCCACCCAGCACTGGATCCCCCCAAGGGAGTGCAGAGCCAAGACCAGGAGAAGCTGGAGGGGGCTGCTCCCTGGGGCCCACAGGCTAGATTGGGCAGTTGGGTGGGGAGAGATAAGAAAAGGGACAGAGGACACTCGGAGGAGGAGGGGACCCTCCATGGGAATATTCCCTGGGTGACTCTAGAAGCCTACTTATGAGCTACCCTCAAAAAGCCTCCCTTTGTAATAGCTTAATGGCCTGGAATGTTCCATCAGCCAAGTTTTCTTCCCCTGGCATGTTTTCCCAAGTCTGAACTGGCCCATTTATAATATCTGAAGATGCCTGATTCAGCAAATGGCACTTTTCTGGGTGGCCATCGCCACTTCGCAGAGAAGCTGACGAGCCTGTCTGATTCTGTGTCCAGCCTGGATGCGGAGCCAAAGCGCTAGAGTCTCCGGGGCACTGTAAACATCACCCTCGGCAACCGAGACGTTCCTCTCGTGTGCTTGCTCCAGAGGCCCAAGGACCCAGCATGAACCCGAAGACATCCGGGATGCTGACTTCAGCAAGTCCACCCCATTACGGACATGGGCACTAGAGCCCCACAGACCTGGGCTTGAATCCTGCCTCTGCCATGTGCTGGCTGGGCAGCACCAGCTGTGTTGCTGACCCTCTCTGCGTCTCTAATTCCTCATCTGTAAATTGAGGGTATTTGGTTACTAGGGAGTGTTTCTAGGACTAAGTGAGAGGCTGCATATTAAGAGCTCATTTGCCTGGTCCAGTATAATGACAGAATAGATGTTTTAGGAAAAAATTTCCTGCTACATAACACACATTCACACACAAAAAAAAAAAAAAAAGCTGCATAAAATATTTTGTAAGAAGGCACTTTTGGGTCTAATGCATAAATGAGATGGCAAGAAAAGCAAATGAAATCCTTGGAAACCAGAAACAACCAGAATGTTCCAAAGCAGACAGAAAGTAAGCATGGACTAGTGTTGGCCCAAGGAACAACTGCTAACACCTGGTAGATGTAAGCTTTCACTAGAAAGGGGTTCTGGTGTGTGGAGCAGCAAAGACAAGGCTTGGGGCCCGAGCAAGGTAGCTGTTTAGACTGGTGACCCCTGAAAGGTGGCCTACTCAGTAAGTGAATTAGGACAAAAAATATCACCCCATATCACAATAAAGCTGTTACCGAAAACAACTCACCATCCCACAGAGGAGAGACCGTGGAGGTTTTCTTACCAGTCTCCTCCAAGAACTTAGTCATGAGCCTAACTTGGGTGTCAAGTAGGAATCCATTCACCAAAGTTATATATATGGTGCAAAAAGCCCTCTGCCAACTTTTTTTTTTTTTTTTTTTAAGTGGTCCCATGTTGGTCATTAATCAGGAAGACTGGCAGAAGCAAATGCAAGTTTTCCCTAGAGTACTGCCCCACATACTCGGCCTCAAACCATTCCTATAGACAAAGAGCCAAGACAACATGACTTCATAAGAAAAACTCACAAAATCACAAGGAAACAAACCACCATGAGGAGAAGGCCTGCAAATCTGTACATACATGAACAAAGAGAAACAGAACATAAAACCAACCATGTCTAGGACATTTTTAGAACTAAATGAGATTTTAGAAGTAAATTATACACACAACACCATTGATGGATCTTAAAAACATATGACTGAGTAAAAGAAGTCAGATGCAAATGGGTTCATATTGAGTTGTTCCATTTAGGGAAAGTTGAAAACAGGTCAAAAAGTGGTTTCTGTGGAGAAGAAGGTGGGTGAGATAGGAAGGGAGTTAGGAGCTTCGCAGGTGCTGGTCAGCCTCTGATTACTCACATGGTATGGTTGTGTATTATAGTCACTCCGTGAAAATTTATCACTCCATAAATCTATGATTTCTGCACTTCTCTCTATATAATTTATATTTCTATTTAAGCAAGGAAATGGGTAACTTAAATAAATTAGACACAACATAAAGGGAAATTAGTGAACTGGACAACAGGTCTGAAGAAATTACTCAGACTATAGCAAAGTGAGAACAGAGGTGGAAAAATTAGAAGAGAAGAGTTAAAAACCTGGGAGAGAAGAGGGAAGGGTCTAGTATACATCTAATCTGAGTTTCAGGAAGAGGGGATAAGATACCACAGGGGACATAATATTCAATTAGGAACAGTTGAGAATTTTCTGTATTTAATAGCAGTCACCCATCTTCTCATCTTGGTCTTTTGGGGCTGTTGTAACAAAACATCATAGACTGAGTGCCTTATAAACCAACATGCATGGCTCACAGTTCTGGAGGCTGGAAGTCCAAGGTCAAATTGCTGGCAGATTCTGTGTCTGGTAAGAGCTCATTTCCTGGTTCATAAACCATTGCCTTCTCACTGAGGCCTCACATGGTGGAAGTACTGAGGTGGGGCCTCTTTTGTATGAGTACTAATTCTGTCTGTGAGGGCTCCACTCTCTTGATCTGATTACCTTCTAAAAACCCCACCTCTTATACCATCGCATTGGGCATTAGGTTTCAACATGCAAGTTCTGTGGAAATGAAAACAGTTATTCACCTGTTTAACACCTCATATTCAGGAATCCCAAGCCAAAAAAGTAAATAAGCATCCATGTCTAAACATATCTTAGGGAAAGAACATCAAAGACAAAGAGAAGTTCAAGAGCATCTTGAAATAAAAGGAATGTTACCTACAAAGGACCAGCAACTAAAATAATAACTGACTTACCAGTAACAATATAGTTACAGCACAGAGCAAGCATTTAATAAATGGAAGCTATCATTGTTAGTGCTGGTAAAAACGACAATAGTGGAAAAGTATTCAAATCTCAGCTCTGCCATGGTCTTACTTGTGTAATCTGGAGGAAGTCATCTAACTTTTTAAGAACCTTGGTTTCCTTGTCTTAAAAATAGGGTTTTGGGATGGGGTGGCTCAGTCAGTTGAGCGGGTGACTCTTGATCTCAGCTCAGGTCTTGAGCTCAGGGTCATGAGTTCAAGTCCCACATTGGGCTCCATACTGGGTATGGAATTTACCTAACTCAACAATAACAACAACAATAGGGCTTTGGCAAAGCTGAAATGAGGTAATACAAGTCAAATATTTGGCACGTAGTCAATGTGAAAATTATGTTGGTTACAAGATCAACACCCTGTTGTCCAAAGTAGGAGAGTCAAGTTCATCTCAAATTATTCCCAGAGGCTACTACCCCAGGATTCTCACTTGAAAAGTCCATTTCTTCTCTAACAATAGAAAATTTACCTGAAGAATGGCAGCTAAGGGCAGACCTATGCAGAATCTTCAAGAAAGAAAAGGTAATGGAGACCCATTCCTCACACCAGTCCCAGCCTACTTCCATTTCTGGAGACAACCCTCCCTACACACCCACACCCTCAATTTGTCCATCAGATGAAGGAACATGAACCTAATAATTGTCCTTACAAGTGTATTCTGCTTGTCACTCCAAAGTGACAACATGTAATCACAGTGAGATGTCACAGAGACTTTGCAAAGTTAGCAGAGCAGGACGAGAATCAGAGACTCAGAAGGATGAATGGTTTGCCCTGGCAAATAGCACACATACATGGCGGGCAAAGCTTGAATCCAGCTTGACTCTGGCTCACCCCACTGTCTCCCATCTGGGGTCTGGCCACGGACTTCAAAGCTCTCCCCCACATCTTGAAATAAATGGCTCTCTCTCATCATTCATGTCTCAGCTCCCAAGTCCCCTTCTCAAAGGGATCTTCCCAATTCATTCTCTACTGCTGCCCTCTTCGCACTTCCAAGATGGGACTCTCCATCATTCCTAGTTACCTACTATATTGGTTGTCCACTTTGTTGACTGCCTTTATTCACCAGAGCATTGCCCAGTGCCTACCAGAGGACATGGCATGTGGGAGCCAGCCCATAAACGTTTGTGAAGTGAATAAATTTAAGTCAACTCTTAAAATTGAGTGAGCTCATTTATGCTGTTACCTCTAATTGGGTAAACAACTATGCCATCACTGAACAGGGGTAAAAATACTTATATACATACATACCTACATATTTTTCCTTGTAACCCTTGGCCACCCATGCAGAGAAGCACTCACAGGACAGAAAGCCCCGGATGAATAAAAAAGAGAACAGTTCTTGAATATGCCATGTGTCTCTCCTACGTGTTGCCCTTTCTCACTCTAAGCCATTCCTGGAAAAGAAGAACCTAGACCATGAGGAATTAGAATTAATCCATCCCTAGGAGTCATCTCTCACCTCCACGTCCTCATTCATTACATTAAGACAATGAACAGGGGTGCGTTCCCACCTGGTGATCGCCTTTTAGAAAGCTTCCTCCTGCTTATCTACCTTTGTTTCCTGGCTGCAGGACTTTGCTGAGTCCCATCGTCTCTGGATGGTACACAGGAGGGTAGAGAAGGGAGGCGACTGAGGAAGGAGGTGGAAATACATTGAAACAAAAAAAAAAGAGAGAGAGAGAGCGGGAAAGAATGAAACAGTGTAAGGTTGGTCACACATTTGTCATTAAGGCAAAGCCGAATCCCAGTGTTTGTGTGAGGTAGAATTATCTCATTCTTTTAGCCTGTGAGTCTCTGTGATCCACCAGTCAAGTATGTGATTGGATTTCGGCTCAACAAAACCTTAAATTACACACCTATTGTGCTTGAGCTAAGCCTAGTTTCACAGTGGTGGAGAAGGCTTCTCCCAGCTTCCTTGGCAGTGTTCGATCCCGCGCCTGCTCTAGGTGGCTGGCTGATGAATGAGTAATAGGATTAGAGTCTCATCTCCAGCCACATGGTAATTGTCATGTTGGGTGCAGGGACAAAGGCGGTGTGATGGATAGGGCCCGCAGAGTGCAGGTGGGCCTGTTCCCACATATGGGCCCACTGACATCATATGGACAGGCCGAGGACTTCAGGGAAGACCGGGCCATGTCCTGGGAAGAGGCCGGCTAGCTTTTACCAAAGGTGTCCTAGGGTCGGTAACCGTGTTGGGCACCTTTAGTAAAAGCCAGCCGGCCTGAACATATCTATGTTACTGAATGTGCAGAACTGCTTCCTGAGGTGTGGGAGGGGCCATCTTTGTGGTTTTTTCCTGCCTAACATCTATTCCCCACTTCTGGATACAGGACCCTCGTTTTCATGGGAAACCAAGCCATCCCCACTTTCAGAGGAAGCTTCTGGTGGAACTAACTCTACCTCCAGCTCCTGGGGAGGTCATGAGACCAAGCTCATCAGAGACACTGGCATCCATTGTAGAACTGTGGTCAGGACTCCCCGGCAACAGGCATGTTTGTTCCATGGGGGCAGCAAAAAGGCAGAACCTGAATCTGGGGGGGGGGGGCAGAGGGAAAAGCAGCCACCAGGGGACATAAAGGAAGGCAGTGGAATTTGGGAAGATGGGGCCATGGCTTCTCTTTCTACCAACACCTCTACCTCTAAGACTAGGGTCAAGTCCACCCATTGAATTTCTCAGCAAATAAAAGCTAGTGAACACCCCCTTGGGCTCAAGAAAACTTGACCTGGATTCTCCATCCAAGTGAAGTCTCTCATACATTTTACAAATGAGGAATCAAAGGTCACAGCCGTCGGGCCAGCAACTCAAAGGTCACACAGCTCCTAAGTGGCAGAGCTGGGATCTGACACCCAGCCCTTTTGTGCCAAGCCCTGCTGGCTTTCCCACATACTGCCCATCTCTGCCAGAGAGCTGTGGAGGGCCCAAAGACTCTGATGCCATGAGGGAAGCCAAAACTAGGAGCCTGGGAGACCCAGGGCACATTATGAGGTGAAGAAGACCAGGACCCGGTTTCCCTTCCTGTCTGGCCATGGCCCACATTCTTTCTCCCTCTGGGCTAGAGTCCACAGAGGTTTCCAGTGATGAAATTAACAAAAGCTTTGGAGACAGACAGACCTAAGTTCAAATTCTGACTCACCAGTTTCTTCCAGTTAAGTGACTTTGCACAAGTCTCTTCTCCTCTCCAACATAATTCATCAGGCCTTTCTGGAACTGCTGACCCCGGGGTTGTTTTAAGCCACAATCCGCAGCCTGCTGCTTCTGCAACACAAGCTTTGGCCCCTCCCACCCACTCCTCACCAGCCTCTTTGCTCTGTTTACAGGAAAGAGCACAGCTGATCCTGCTGTCCCCATCTATGACATAGAAATAAGAATACCTCCCCCTTATGGTGACTCTGAGGATTAATCAGGTAAAATGTAAGTGTCTGTTATGCTTTCTGGCTGCAAAGAACAGAAAAACCCATTTACTGTGATTTAAATAAAAGGAGGTATAATTTTCTTGCATCACAAGACATCAGGAGTAGATAGTTACCTGATTAGCTCAGTAGCTCTATAATCCACTAGGCTTTCTTTTGCCTTATGGTCACAAGGTGGCTGCAGCAGCCCAATGGCAGAACTCTCAGGACAGAAGTCTTCCATTCCCACATCTTATTACAGTGAACACCCAGCACACTTCCCCTTAGGCCTCATTGGCCAGCACTGGATCACATTATCCTTTGTTGCCTGGCCCACTTTCCTTTATACCTCATTGGCCTGCACTGGATCACATGATCCTTTGTTGCCCGGCCCACTTCCCCTTACACTTCCCTGGTCAGACTGGGTACCCCTAGCTGCAAGGGATGCTGGGAAGACAAACCTGTGGGAAAAGAGAATGAGGTGCTTCCTGAGTGGCTTTGCCAATCTTTCTTTATCCTCCGGTCCTCTAGTAACAGGAACAAGGAGGAAAGTGACCTCCAAGGAGACAGTCCCTAGGAGTCACCAGATTATATAAAGTGCTCTGGGCAGATTCTGGCGTATATAAAATATTCCGTAACTAGAAGTATTATTATTATTGTTATTATTGTCACACTCAATGTTCTGCTGATCTCCCAGAAAAGGGCCTCCTCGCCACCCTCACCCGTCCTCAGTGCCAAGCTTCAAGAAGCACAGCGCCTCTGGGCTTCCAGCTCTGCCTGCCCTCCCGCACCTGTCAGGCCACCAGGAACAGACAGCTAGCTCATGCTGGAAGGAGGCTCATCTGTTTCGTAGCTGCTCTGTTCCTCGCCACAGAAAGCAACAGTCACAGCAACCTCTGCAGAGAGAGACCCGAAGCTGACCGATCCCACGGAAAGCAGATTTGGGAAGTCAGCCTCCACAGGAGAAGGGCTCAGGGGGTGCAACAGCCTTTCTGGGAAGGTTGTCCTCAGGGTTGTTCACAGCCGGCTGCTTCTCAGTGTGAGCCCCGGCCCCTCCCACCCATTCCTCACCAGCTTCTTTGTCTTGTTTACCAGAAAGGCTACAACTCATCATCGCCCATCTATGAAAAGCCTGAGGGTATGACACCAAGTCAGTTTCTTCCTGGAACATACAGAATAGTGGCTCAGCTCCCAGTCCCTCCACGCTCCCTGGGTCCGCAGGGATCGGCACTTTCAGTCATCAGTTCTGTAATTCACTCAATTTCATTCATTCAGGCAATCCTATATTCAACAGAAAGTTCGGAGTGCCTTCTGTGGCTCAGTGCTGGGGTTACAAGCCACTAAGTAAACCGTCACATGCTGCTTTCAATCAGCTTGCCTAACCCCTGTCTGGGGAATGGCCCCCAGACCTCCTAAGGATGTACCAGGGACACTCCCAACACACCCATTCTTCCTCCCGCAGCTCAGGCTCCTGCAGGGCTCCCTAATCACAAGCCATCGCCTTGTCCATATCCGCAGACTTCCACTTCACCTCCACTAGGATAACTGTACTAAAAAAGACAGACAATAACAAGTGCTGACAAAAGCAGGGGGACGTTGGAACCCCCATGCGTTGCTGGTGGGAATGGAAGATGATGCAGTCACTTTGGAAGTCATCTGGAAATTACTCAAAGATTAAACACAGAGTCATCCTGTGACCCAGAAATTTCACTCCTAGGTATATACTCAGGAGAACTGAAAACATGTCTCCCAAATACGTTTACACAAATGTTATTGGCAACATTATTCATAAGGGCTGGAAAGTGGAAACCCTCCAGCTGTCCGTCAGCTGAATAATATCATTCAACCATAGAAAGGCGTAGAACACTGATTCATGCTTAAACACAGACAAACCTTGAAAACACTGTGCTAGGTGAAGGAAGCCAGACATAAAAGGTCACATATTGTAGGATTCTAGTTATGTGAAAGATTCAGAGTAGACAAATCCACTGAGACAGAAAGTAGATTAGTGGCAGACGTGGGCTGAGACGGGGAGGAACTAGAAAGCGACAGCTAAGGGGCTGGGGGGTTCTTTGCGGGATGATGAAAATTCTTTGGGGGATTATGGAATTCGTGGTGATATTTGAACCACCTTCTAAAAATGTGCAAAAGAGTAAATGTTATGACGATATGTGAGTTTTATCTAAGCAAACAAACAAACACACCTCCCTCCCTGACCGGCCTAAGAAAATGATGACTGAGCTGGAGAAGCGGTGGCTGACCCATTGGCTTCCTGTCATCACTGGCATCGGCCCAGACTAGAAGTTTCCTTCAGAGGATGGGCCCTGCATGCTAAAGCTCTCCCAGCCTTCTACAGATCCTGCTGCCAAGGGCTTGCTGCCAGCAAACAGTGCCCCTCCTTCTGCTCTACTCTACCCTGAGTTCACTACCTGACAAGGCCACCGTGGTGAACACTGGGCACGTCCTTGGGAAGGACATCGGAGCGAAGCCCTCAGCAGTGTCCTGTCACCCACCAGCCTTGCCTGACTGTGTGATTCCAGGAAGAAGAAGAGCGCAAAGCAGCCACCAATGCCATGGGAGGTGACTTTTGTCACAACCCTTGCCCCCATCAGAGCCAGCACACCTGCTTGGAAGAGTCACCTAGGGGGTTTGGGATCCATTCCTTTTCTTTTTGCAATTATTCTAGCAAATCATGCTGTAGTTAAAGAAGCAACCAGGGGGAATGTTCTTTCAAACACAAAAACTGGGACAGAAATGCCAGAAAGCCCTCAGCCTGGTCAACTCTTTGGGAAGCCAGTTAAGAAGCCCGTCCTCCTTGGAAGACCCTAATGCCTTCCTGTTAGGTGCATCAGCTTTACCTTTTATTCCCCAGCTGTCTTGAGAGCTGGGCGGGGCCGGGAGCCCAATTCCCAATTCCCAAGGTTAAGGGATCTGCGTTTCCCAACCAACCCAGCCCATTCTCCTCTCAAAGACTCCACAGCCCCTCACCGCTCAGCTTGCAGGGTTATGTGAGTTCTCCTATCCTCTGAAGGCTACAAAGATCTGGTATTGTAGGGAGGGCTGGGATCGAGAGGACAATTCTAATAACTACCCACTCTCCTTGAGTACAACAGAACTGTAGAGTCTAATGAGGCTGAGGCCCAACATGGGTGGGTGCTATCTTGGCATGGGTTGTTTCTGGTCACCACAGTGACCAAGATGGACCAACAGGGATCCATGGAGGCCACAAGCCCAAAGCTGCTGTTCCCCAATGGGGGGGTCAGCCAAATGGGAGAATGCAGGCATGTGGGCAAAAGAGCCCCAGCCCCAAGAAAGGAAGGGCTGCTTCCCTTGACCAGACCGTTCTTTCCAGGCCACCACTGAGCATCCATAAGAGAAATGTTACTCTGGCCAGCACCTACTGACATCTCCAGCACCCAGGCACAGGGTCTGGCCAGAGGAGGGGTATCCCTGAGCCCTCGTGGAGTCTGTTAGTTTCTGCAATATGCCAGCCTTGGAAATGAGTCTCTAGCCATCACCAAGCCTCAGTTCTAAGGCAGGCACTTTTTTTTACACCTGATTTACCCATCTCCCAGGGCAGGTGTGAGGATGGAGAAAGATCACAAATGAGAAACGGGTTAATATTCCCTGATGCCATGAAAATCTAAAGGAGACATGTCAAGTGAGAAAAACACGTTGGTCAAAAAAAGCTTTTCAAAGATGGAGAAAACCCTTCATGTTAATTCAGTCCCTTCTGGGAGGGAATGTGCCCCTTCAATGTACAGTATTTTCTGGGTGTTCCAGAACAAGATAGAGTCTACAGAAATGCAGACATTCAGCTGCATTATTACAATTTGAAGACTTATTCTTCCCTTGAACATGTATCCACAGTCTGCTGCATATTGGGCTCGGAAGTAGGTGCTGGGTTACAGACATGAGGCACACACAATCCCTCACCCCCTTCAGCAGGACAGATGGACATTAAAAAAAAAAAAAAACGTTACACAGTGGTGGAGGCTTGGGAATGACGTTCAGGGTTTATCAAGGGCACAGCTCTGAGCTCAGAGACACGAGCGTGGAAAAGCTTCAGACAGAAGCACGAGCCTATTGTCAAGAGACTGAATTCGGGGGCCACACAAACCTAGGTTTTAATAACATCTTATATGACTGGGTGATCTGGGGCCAATGACTTAAACTTCCCCAGCCTGGGTTTCCCCATCTGTAATCTAGAAAAGACGACAGAGACTACTTCTCAGAGCTACTGGAAGAATTCAATAAGTAATGCATGGAAACAGTTTATGATGGTGCCTGATCCACAGTCAGTGCTCAGTGAGTGGGGCCTGGGGCATGATGCTGCGCTGATTTTTTGAAAAAAGGATTAAATATTCACCATGGAGCTTGCAGGGTTGGGGAACGGGTGTGTAAGGGAAGGGTATGTGCTCAAGAAAGACCCAGAAGCCTAGTGTCATTAGAGAATTGTGAATTGGGGACGGGGCTGTCCCTTCTGCAGCCCACCTCATCACCCTTGACCAACCCTGTCCCTTTGTTCAGCCCGTACCCACAGAAACTGACAAGATGTCGCCCGTCATACTGACCTCCACCTAAGGAAGGTTCTCCCAGGCCATGGGTGTTGGTGGCCCGGCTTGATGGTAAGCCCCTTATGAGCAGGGACTCTCCCCTTGACTCCATTGGCCTTGCTTGCTCAGAAAACTGGGCCACACATCTCCTCAAACAACTGCATTGAAGTCCAAACCGGTTCTGCCCCAGCTAATTGGCTGTGTGTCCCAATCAAGTCTCCACCCCACAGCCTCTCCGGGCTGCTTGGAGAGCAGGTAGCCTGGAAAATATGTCATGTTGTCGAGCAAGTGATGTCCGAAGAATGTGACCAGATCGGTAAGGGGAGCCTTCAGGGACGGCAAGAGGCAGGGCTCCCGACACGCCGAGAAAATTCTCCTTCCTCGCAACATTCATGGAATGAGAGACTGTTTCATTGGTGAATAACTTCCCTGAAGAAATTCTTCTGGGGCATTTCACCATCCCCAGCTGGTGTTTCTTGGCAACTGAAGCAAGATAATAACCATGTTGAAATGGCACCCACGGCCTTGTAGGAACAGGGCACAACTTGCTACGTCCACAGGCCCACACAGCCTCTGTTGCCGCCTCACCCGTGTCTTCCCCGGGCAGCCCCGGGGCAACTCTGGGGTCAGCTCCTCAGGCTTTACATCAGAGAAAGGGGTTGTGGAACAGGGGGACTCTGGGCCAGCGCCAAGACAAACACCATCGGCTGCCCCCCAGCTCCCCCAGACAGCACCCCCCACCCCCTCTTCCAGAAACCCCTCCCGCTTTCACTTCCACCCAGGTGTACTTGGATGCATTTGAAAAATCTGCTTAATAAATTACCACCTCTACATGACCTGACAATAGCCACAGATAATCCAGGGCTATTAGAAGGCTTGTTTACAACTCCTATAATTCTAGGTTGTGCAAAGCCCAGCAGGTTGGGAAAGGTGTCAACCTTCCCTGGGTTAATAGCACAACCTGTGTTCACAAATTATATGTAATTGATCCAAAGATGTTACAGACATTTGAAAAACAAAAGCCATGTCTCCTCCCAACTTCCCTTCTGGGAATTTACCCTCAAGGAAATGACTGTGAGTGTGGGCAAAATAATAATAAATAAATAAATAAATAAATAAATAAATAAATAAAATAATGTGCACAAAACTGTTGTTTAGAAAGAACATACAGTGCACAACAATGGAGGATTAAACAAACCTTGGAACATCACACAATGAGACTCTAAGTAGCCATTTAAAATAACATTGCAGAAGACAGCATCTCGACATGGGGAAATTGTTAATTACCTATTGTTAAATGAGGGAGCAAAAGCAGGTTACAAAGCAGGAGCTGCGGCTAATTCCATGAAAATATCTTACGTAAATATATTTCTTTGAGTAGTGTTTGGGAGGTGGGTGTGCTCCCCAGGCAGCCAGACAGGTTTGGAGGTGGGAAGCTTCCAAGCTATGTGACCTTGGGCGAATTATGCATTACCTCTCTCTCTATGCTTTGGCCTCTCCATCTGTAAAATGCAGAAAATACCTTCTTCATTGGGCTGTTGGGAAGGGCAATAAAATTATCCACGTAAAGTGTTTAGCACCATGTCTGATACAAGATAAATGTTTAATAAAGGGTGATTCTTGCTGTCATGTTTGCAATGTGAAAATGGTTAACGCCAGGAGGTAGAATCACAGGTATTTGGGGTTGCTTGTCCTTTGTCCGTTTCCTAGAAGGTACTACTATTACGGCGACCAAAAAGAATTTTAAGCTACTAAAGGTGGGGTAGAAGTTGTTGCCTTTTTTTTTTTTTTTTTTTTGGGTTAAGATTTTATTTATTTATTTGACAGGCAGAGAACACAAGTAGGCAGAGAGGCAGGCAGAGAGAGGAGGAAGAGGGAGGAGGAAGCAGGCTCCCTGGCGAGCAGAGACCCTGATGCGGGGCTCGATCCCAGGACCCTGGGATCATGACCTGAGCCAAAAACAGGCACTGAGCGACCCAGGCACCCCAGGAGTTGTTGCTTTTTTTTTTTTTTTTTTAAAGATTTTTATTTATTTGTCAGAGACGGAGAGAGAGTGAGCGAGGACAGGCAGACAGAGAGGCAGACAGAGGCAGAGGGAGAAGCAGGCTCCTGCCGAGCAAGGAGCCCAATGTGGGACTCGATCCCAGGACCCTGGGATCATGACCTGAGCCAAAGGCAGCTGCTTAACCAACTGAGCCACCCAGGCGTCCCAGGAGTTGTGGCTTTTAAAGAGGGAAACTGGGACTAATGAGAAGTGACCTGTGTCCGTGACCTCAGCAAGTGGGATTGAGGGTCTCCCTGGAACAGAGCAGGGAGCAGCAGGCTCCTGTGGACCCGCATCTGAAGCAGGGGTCTAGAGGAAGCAAGGGACAGAGGGTCCCAAACACTTGCAAGCAAGGGACACTGTGCCTGGTGCCTGTTCCCCTTCCCATCTCGCCTCCCCCAGGGATTTAGGTGACTGAGGGGCTTGAGCCTGGATGGAGGGGAGAGAGGCAGGGGAGGGGATGGAGAGAGTTATGGATAAAATAGGAGGAGGGGTGCTGAAATGGACCCCCCGTGGTCACACCCAGGCAGGTCCTGATAAAACGGGTGTGTGGGCGGCTCAGAGCTCATGTAGGTCAGTGTGTTTTGAAAAGTCCAGATTTGCCTCATCTTGGGGACCCAGAAGGTAAAAACAGTCTCAAGCCTGTGGAGGTCTGGGCGGCTTACTGAGAGTACACCAACCCTCGTGCATAGGCCACCATCTCCCAACTCACCTCGCCTAGAGGCCAGGCAGGTGGCCAGGTCATAGCCCAGGTCTTCCAGGTCATGGAAGGTGTTGCAGCAAGGGCTCGAGATGGGGGAGGGCTGGTGGCCACAAAATCCAAAGTCAGTCTCCCCCCAGAGCAGAGCGGAGCCCAGTGATAGCACCAGAGGTTGCTCCTTTACACAATAGAGAAGCAGCCCACAGACCAAAAGCCAGGATCAGACCAAGCCCCAGGTCGATGGTGGTGGGGCTGGGCTTAGTTCTCAGGCAGAGAAACCCAGGACACAGGAAAAGCCCTGAGTAGGGTGCAGCCACCTCCCTGGTGCTCCGGAGAAGGCCTAGACCCAGAGGTCCCCAATGGCCTCAGATTTCCCAGTTCTGCTAGGATGAAGGAAGAGTGGAGTTGGGAAGACACACCCCTGCCTTCTAGAATCCCTGTGGGGAGAACTTGTAGACCCTACCCAAGGACAGGCAGCACTGTGGCTGAGCAGCAGGAATGCGGACCACTCAGACCCCCAAACCATCTTCCTTTATGCCACTTGGGAAAAAAAGAATCCAAAGATAGCACTCCATACCCACCAGGATGGCTACAATCCAGAAGTGGGAAATAACACAGGTCGGGTGAGAAGTTAGAAGGCTCAGAGACTGCTGGCGGGAACATGAAATAGTACTACCCCGAAACAGTTCAGTCGCCCTCCCGACAAGTTACCGTATGACCCAGAAGTTCCGCTCTCAGGTGGATATCCCAAAGAATTGAAAACAGGACCTCAAAAAAGTGCACGCACACACATGTTCACAACAGCGTTATTCACAACAGCCCAATGGCTAAAACAACCCAAGTGTCCGCCAGCGGACCAAT